>NW_010420899.1:9492-97580 GCF_000710305.1 Buceros rhinoceros silvestris
TACACCTAGAAAATCCCAGCAAAACCTATGTGAAGTTACAGTCAACTGCTCTGAAGTGCTGCACATCTGCTTCATTTCCGGTTCCCCACTACCTACTCCTGCCAAGGGTTTTTTTTGGTTGATTCTTTTAGGGTTTTTTCATTTGGTTGGGGTTTTTTTTTGTTTGGGTTTTTTTTTTGGTTGTTTTTTTTGGTGGTGGGTTTGGTTGGCTTGGGGTTTTGGGGGCTATTTTAGGTTATATATACACAAGACAATTGCTTTTGGCATTCGTAATGAACACTGCATGCCAGCTGGTCTACATTCTCTTTTTGTGCAGATTCGTATGCACATGCTGATACTGAAGAGAAGTCTGCTTCTTCCTTATGCCAGAAACAAAATCTATTTAGGTATTTGATGTCAAAGGCTCGTTTAGGTTGGGTGGACCTTCATCAATTCTGAAGTCATTTTATAATAGAAAAAACACCATATGAGCCTCTCTCCTAATCATGGTTTCCAAAGTTTTCATTTTCCACATAATCATGGAAGAGTCTGCGGATTACTATCAGTCTATGGTCAGCTTCAGTCAGTTACCTGAACCTCCACACACTTCGAAATGCCTTAAACTTACCCATGGAAAATGGCCACTTAAATTGGCAAGGCAGTATCAGTAGCCTAAAAAGCACTTTGCAAACTTAAGGTCGTTGCGTGCCTCTATTGGCAGTAGTAGCTCTGAGCTTGTGGTGTGTCTGAAAGAAATACTTGAGCAGTTCTTTGGCGCCACAAATTGGAAGGCCCTTGTTAGAAGAAGGGATATGACTCCCTGCCAAATTTTCTTTAGAAGTGAGTTAATACTCCAAATTGTCATAGATTTTTAAAATAAACAGGCTTAAAACAGCCTTTTTTATTTGCATCCCAGTGTCGGCAATGATCAAGTTCAATATCCAGTAGTGTATAGGAACACCTAAAGTTATATCTGACAACACAAAAAAAGAAGGAAGTCATGGACCAAATACTTTTGAAAATTAAAAGGCAATTATTTATTACATATAGAAAAATACTTGTATTACAGGCATACTTTATGTTTTTACTTTTGATTCCAGGGGCCACTGTGGTTTAGTATGTGAAGAGTAGCACTGGTATTTTTTAATATAAACAGATACAAATAAGATGGGAAAAATGCCATTTATCCATTGATGAACATCTGTTAAATTGTTTTATTTTCCACATGGAAGTAATTATTAAAAATTAAGTACTCTTTATTAATCAAGAATAATGAATACTAAATGTGGAAACTTACAGCACATGTGTGACACTAAATAGTTCTATTCAAAGAAATCAATCACTTTGTGTCATCCTGAAAAACTCGTTTTGATGGTAAATTTAGTCAGCCTGCATGTGTACAAACAATAATAGGCAAGAATACTAAAGGGAAAAGAGAATTGCTTAAGGTGATCCAGAGTACTGCTACAGTAAAACAAAACAAGAAGTTAGCAGAATAGGAAGCATCCTGATATTTTGGACTGTGTAAGTCCATCAAAGGAGATGGTAGAAATTGCATGGCTAGCTCAAAAATTCCAAATGGGACCAAAAAAGCATCATATATCCTAGCCTGAAGATGGATGCAAAGAGCCAGAATTAAATCCACGGCTGAATTAAAATGCTATGGCACATCTCTATTAAAAGAACAGATTGAACTCTCTGCAATTATAGAAGTATTTCAATTAATATTAGTCCTAAAAGTACATGGAATACTTTACTATAGGCAGCAACCCTTACAAGAAAATTACCACTTGGAAATTTAACCTCCTCTCCCATAAAGAATTCCATGTTTAATAACTACAAATTCAAAGTAACAGGGTTTTATAATCTTGTTCTTTAAACAGGATGACTTTTCAAAGGAGAAGTTCCAGACAGGTTATTTCAGACAATGTGCAACTGCAGAAAGCATTTTTGGTGTCATGTCCACTTCCTTTCCTCTTTCACGTCTCCTCAATGGCAGCAAACTACATAGCCAAATCCTCAGTAAAAAATCAAAGTGTCTTTAACCATATTGTACTTTCCACATACCCTAGGACGAAAAACACTATACACAGACACAGCTGTAATCATCATTCTCCTACATTTTGTTTTGAATTTAAGGCGAATTTGAAGTTCATTGCCACTCATTTTTTCACTATTTACTACCATGTATCAACATAGAATTAATTTGATTTTATTTCCTAACAGTTTAGGCACTGTCTCATTACTCAGCTGTTTTGCTGCATTTCCTTCTTCGGTCTATTATCTCTCCTAGGAATTTAAAAATAGAGCCTACAGCTTAATAAAAAAATTAAATATATTATTTGATGTTTTCTTAAAAGAAGTTACTCTACTTTACTGGGTTTTGTTAAAACCAATCAATGACAGTATAAAAAAATCTGTTAAACCACAACTGGTTTAAGTTTTTACAAACTTAGTCTTAAGATTTAGTAGTATTATCCAAAGAAAACAGCTATATTTCAGTGTATCTATGGTAGGGCAGTATAATTTAAAATAGGTGCAAGAAATACATAAGCTTGTAATACATGATGTATCGTGTCCGCAAAGCACAGCACATTAAAATATGTGCTGTGCTATATTTGAGCATATACACTAGAACAGACAAATTTATTAAGCACCTTGAAAAACAATTGAATCTGCACATATAAGAGACAGTATTTTACCAGAAACGATTCTTGTCTGACTGCTTTGGCAGAGGACTAATGAAACTGTTAAGCAGCAATTACTACTGTGGCCTTCTAAGGAACTGATATTCCCAGCATTCACTATAATCTAGCAGTTATAGCAAAAGATTGCAATTTATCAGAATTCTCTTTTTTTTTCCCCCTTAGCTTTTTGTATTATTAATACTTGCCTGCAGTATTCCGCACCAAACTAAAATTAAATTGAAATTTCAAAACAACATTCCAGTTCTAAGTTTTACATTAAAAAATACACAGGTGTAAAAGAAATGATCTCTTCCTAGGAACACTGATGAAAATTAAAAAATCTAATTTCTCATTAACTTACTGCTACAGGAGGAGAACTTTACAAAATGCTATCCCTCTCCTTACTAGCCATCAATTGCTTCTTAATGTTGGGGAATTATTTTCAGTACGCAAAGCGAAGAGAAGAGAATCTGTGTAGATCTTGGGCAAAACCATTTGAAGAACAGTAGTATTTCATCTCTCTCTTTCACCGCAGTTCTGGAGAACTAATGCCTAATAGATGAAGCACTCTATAAAAATAAAAGAGGAAGAATGTACTGTGCTAATTACCAGCTCAAGCACTGGATGCCGAACTTCAGGACAGCACTCAGGACTCCAAATAGAGATAATACTGTGTCTAAAACGTAATGCTCAAGCATTGAGTAGCAGCTTCACACATTTACTACAGCTAGAAAGAGAGACACTGAAGAGGTTACAACCCTTATACAACAGGCACCATGTCCTCCTAGTAAAACAAATACTGTGTTGCCACATAGGGTAAAAACTGAATTCTACTGATATATGAACCTACAACGATGCTCTTACTGCTCATAAATGGATGGAACGTATACAGTTGACCCCAAAGAAGAAATTCAAAGGACAAATTACTCCTCTGATGATGATCTTACATAATATAAAATAGCTTTAAATAGTTTCTTGGGAAACCCAAGTAGGTTTACCAAGCTGCAAACAAACAATTTGAGTAGAAATTCAAACTTTCCTTTTGTTTGGGTTTCCTTTTGACAGGAGTGATGCTTTTGCTTAGAAGTTTTGGAATTACTTTGCACTTATGAGAAACCATACAAACAGGGCTTGCCATTAAAACCCTCGGTTACAATATCTTCGTTTTCTCACTGTCACAAGAAAGGCAGCAGGTCATGCATGAGTGACTGAAGAGCCACCCATATCCTTTGAGGCAACTAAAATGTTAATTTCTGAGCAGAGCTTGCACAGATTAAACAAATTTACTGGGAGGAGGAGGGAAGATAGAAAAAAGAGCATTATATCTAGTTAATCTCTAGATGACGGCAAACTTGAGTACACTGGCTAGGAAGAAACGCAATGCACTTAACGGAGGGGAGAACACTGAACTTTATTCTTTTTAATTTAAAGCTGATGTTTAGAAACATATCAACAGACATGTAACTGTTTAATGCAATATTTCATAATCTCCAAGTGTATTGCTGTAATTTGCTCTCAGAAATTAAATGTCTTTTCAGCAAACAATTTGTAAGTTTGGCTCCAAGTGAAAAGACCTCTGATTAAATGGAATACCTAAGCAAGCGGAACAACAAAACATAGTTCAAGCATGCTAGAATCACATTTGAGTAGTTCAAGGCTTCAAGATTAATCAGGTCTGATCTGTTCAGTGTTTTTTTTTTTAGAGAAAAGCCAGTGTGATACCCTATCAACAGAAGGTCCGACATAAGCTTTATGTTTGCTCTTTCATTGATGAATCCAGTATGTTAAAACTTGAAGCAAAATCATGCCACATCCACAAAATCTCCTAAAACCAAACTTCAGTGGGGAATGAGAATCTTGACAAACTGTTAATTCAAACAGACTCCAGGTAGGTGCATGCATAATGGGAATGTATCTTGTTTCCAGCACACCTCTTGCCAGGTTCGTGAATGTCAGCATACCTGATTACTCAAAGTATTGTTTTGACACATATCTACACTAGAAAAATCTTTGCTTTCAGTGAGGAAGAGAAATCACAGAAATCATGATCCAGCCAGCAAAAGACATCATACAACAAAGTCTTACAAGCTGTAAGCTGGAACTGGAAGCTGGATGCTCTTTTAGAAGTTGTAAAATACTGGAAATTAATTATTTTTGAGGAGGGTGGAGAAAATGAACCACAATTCTGTACATTTCTTCTGCTAACAGGTTACGTATTACTGACAGTATTCATAGGCAGAAGGGAACAAATAGATTATGAGAAGCGGAAAGGCAGAAAACTGTAGCTTTCTGATTTTTTTTTTTTAATGTCTCTTGGTCTTAGAGTTCAGAAAACAAGCATCATGAAAATATGCTTCCTCCCTAAAAGAAGTGATTCATTTCAAAATACTCTGATGTTCAAACAACAGAGCGGAAGAGTCCTGCAGTATGCTCAAGGAAAGACAGTACCTGAAAAAGAGAGAAAACACCCATCCCACCCCCATTTTTAATTCCAAAGTGAGATGTGTTAGCTCCATATTTAATTTTCTAAAGCAAATTAATAAAATATTTACAAGCACAATTTCTAAAATGCCAAATAATGCCTTCTGTTCTGTAAGTCTGTACTTGACAAAAAGCTTTCGATTTTAACAAACTCATAATAGAAAGCCTATGTTCTTGCACCTCCCAAAGAAAACTGGAAAGAGAGACAGCTCCTCCTTTTCCACAAGCAAGCCTGTGTTTTAGGCTATCTTTATTCCTTCACACATCAGATACTAAGATAATGAACTTAAACAACAGGAGGTTAAAAAGTATGAGATTTTTGGGGAGGATGTTGGGTTTTACTCTTGCCTTTCTAAAAATACATGTTTGACACACTTAAAAATTCTGCACAAGGGAAAAGAGATACCTTAGCTACTTTCCTCCAGTTAAGACAGTCAAAGAAGTAATATGTTCCCCTCTCGTATGTATTGGTTTTCATTGTTGGCTCCATGCCGGGTGCCCTGGTGATCCATACTCGCTCTTCTTTGTGGTATCTCCAATCCCGGTTAAATCTTGTTTTTAATAAGAAGGAAGAACAATTTTTAGTGTTAGTTATCTGAATTTGACTTACTAAACTACAGTTTTAAGGGTTTCAATCAAAACTGTACCATGAACTCAAAACCAAAACAAGATTTCTAGGACATCATTACACCTGTGATCTCATACCTCTTCCATACAATTATTACACCACAAACATTACTAAACACATATGAAAGTTTAAGAAGTCTGGTAGTTTCAAATAACAAACTCTTTTTATGATTATTTACTATTTTTCATTTTCACTGTGCTTCATAATAATGCAAAATTCATGAGACAGGCTTCTGATATGCATTATATGAACGAAAAAAAAAAGTACAAAATAGGACCAAGGTTGGAGGAGGTATTTAAAAAAAGAATTCCAGCTTTAGATTGACTAAGCTTCTATTCTCAGTGTCTAACTTGTTGGGTGTTTGTTTTTTTTTACATCTACTACTTCATTACTGCAATAGATTAAATCATATAAGACTGACAAAGTAGTTTGAACGTACAGCTCTACTGCTGCTAATAGCTGTAATACATCTCCTCCATTCATGTAATAGAGATAAAACAGGAGATCTTCTCCATATCGGCCAAGTTTTATTGCAGCCAGCTGCAAAAGATTGAAGAAAATGAGGATGAAAAATCACAATAGATAAATGTTTTAAGACATACTATCCCACTTAAATAAGACAAGGATACATCCAGAACGTGCTTCCATCCTAAGTGTTTGCAAATGATACTCTAATACAATAAGAGTAATAATTATTAAAACAATCAATTTTCCTTCAGTTGTAGTTAGCCTTTCCAACTTAAAGGATACAACACAAAAATAAACAGAAGTAACAAGGGAGTGAGACAGAATTTTCTCCCCATACCTGTGTGCATCCTCATCTACTTTTTTTATTACAAAAACCCGAACATTTACATGTATCTGCTCACTTCACACTCTATTAAGTAACATTACTAAAATTTTGTACAGTATTTCTCAGTGATCCCTCTTACAGATCCTCAATAGTATCTATCAAAAACATCCCCATTCATGTAGATATGGAATGCAACAGATAAACGTGACAATAACTTGAACCGCAATTCAGAGCTTATCTCAAGAGGAAATATCTCAATTTAATATGGCATTTGAATATTACAGTATATGGGCTATGAGAAACTTCTGCTTTGCATGAAGGGCAAACTCTTAAGAACACAATGCACTCTTTTGCTAACCACGCCCATTCTCAGTTTCGTCTTCCCTTTCTGTTTCTACAGTGGAATGGGTGCATGGTGCGTCCAATTAGCCACTTAATGCACCACAGTTCCTAAAAAAGATTGAGGATATCCACAAAATGCACTGATTTTGAACATTAACTATCTGAAAGAAAATTTAGAAAATTACTGGTAATAAATTAACATAAAATACGTGCAAACACACGTACTCACCTTATCCCTAATGTGAATGTTAGTTAAGTATTCAGATGGAACATGGAAGTCTAAAAAAGAATCAGAATTGATGCAACTATTAAGACATGTAAATGAATATAATTTGCAAATATTAATATTGAATAAAATAGTTATTCCTCTCTTACCTATGTCTTGTGGTCGACAAGGTGATGATGCCCAGGGTGATGCAAATTTGGGATAAAGATTTCTGAAGAAAAAGAAAAGCACAAATTCTTCAAAATTAAAAACCAAACTGAAATGAACCAAATGAAAATAACCTCCCTAACCAACCTCACAGCCCTAAACCTCATACCCCAAAACCAAAATCACTAGCTGGAGTGAAAGGAAGACTAAAAGGAAATTTCCAGCCCGCTTTTCTAAAACAGTTACATTTATTAACTTTCTTTTTAGTGTGCAAAGTGCGATTGCATTTAAACTGCCATGGAAATCTACAGGGTCAAAATTTCCTTTTTAATCCATCATTCCTTCAACTAAAGTGTCAGGGACTCCAACTCTTTTTAGGGACCCAATTTTACACAGGCTTTCGGTTTGTATAGGAACAGCTGCCACAAGCCTGGTGGATCCTGATTTATTATCCTATGATTTAAAAGGGGAGGAAAAGCTTATACTGGCAGATTTTTTTTTTTTAAATTAACAAGTAAAGATTTTACTCTTCTAAATTTCAGTGATGACAAATAAATTGAATCTCAGCACAACATGAATATAATTTTATTATGATCCAATATTTTTCTTCCATACAGATTTTGCTAACTTTTTTTTTAAGCAGAGCCATTAGTTTAATAAAAAGATGATGAACCTTCCAACTCTGCTTCAGTGACTCATGTACTGAGGAATGAGTTTTCTAATTAACAGGTTAAGAAGTGAAAAAAAAGATTGAGCAAAATGTAGTTTTGCCAGGTAGCTACAGCCTGCTTTTAATTATCTTGATAGCATGCTATTATGGCAAGTTTTGTAAAGGACAGTTAAGTATAGTACACTGTCAAATCCTTGCTTCCTTCTTGTCAAAGGCCTAGTAATTACTCTAAGAAAATACGGGAAACCTATCAAACTACCTGAACACAACCGACTCCCAGCTGAGCTATACTATATGGACCAAAATCTACGCTGATCAACTGGTGTCAATCTTAGTATAGGCTAACTAATCCTGCTGTTAGCAACAGCTCATGCTCAGTGCCTGGAGGAAGATTTAAGTGGTGAAATCTGCCAGTGATGGAAGTAGCAAAACCATTCCTTCTTCTGAAAACACGGGAAGGCATTGCCCCAAGAAGAGGAGCATCATGTGTGCCCTAGAGATTTGGTTCCCTAGGGCAAAGAATCCAGGTTTTACAGACTCAGACTGCACCTCTGTGTGCAATAAAAACTGAAGAGTTTGTGCACAGTACTCCCTCTACGATACAAATAGAACTCTAATTTAACATTTTCAAGGAGGTATCGGACAGCCTACAGTCTATTAGATGAATGTTTCAGAAAGCTTCAGAACATGAACAAACAGCTACATAATCCCTAAAGAATTAAATGATGTAATGCCTTTTTTGTTTGTTTATGTAGAATTTTAAGTTATCCTAAGGAATTAAAAGCATATTTCTTAACAAAGAAATACAGGATGGTATAGGCAATACGTAATCATTCTTTCAACAATTAAAATAAACCAATCTATCTGCACAGAAAATCTAAATAAAACCATGAGTTACAAGGGTTAATTCAAACCATTACAGATACATAGAGAATTCTAACATTTTGTTTCTGAAAGCACATTTATTGTGCTAAATGTTTAAGTTAAAACAGGTATTTTTACCATCAGAAATACTTCACAAGGCAGAAAATTTCAGCTTTCCACATGTGAAATGCTTTTAGTTTTTCAAAGGACAAATCATAAAGCAAGCAAAGGATGTTTAACATACGGCAAGATGGCAGGCCAGACACTGAGATCTGCACAGGCTGTTTGCAAAGCTCTTCTGTAGTAGAAAGTAAAGCCAACTCTATGATACAGAACTGTCTGTATTAAATATTAACCCTATTCCCACCACCCAAGACCCTAAATACACTATATACAATAATTAAATTTAAAAAATGTTAAAAATCCAGCTATTTACAGGACAGCTGCTAAGGAAAAGCAGTAGCTTGCCAGCTATGTGTACTGTTCATGCACAGATACTAATAATTTGGATGCTGTATTCAGGAGATGCATAACACACCTACAAGTCATCTCAGAATCGAAGTATGTTTAGTATTGCTCTGCAATGAGGTACTATGCAAACCTATGATGTTTTATGTAGACTTTCCAATAGATGTGTTAAGCTTAAGATTTATGTTAATTATGAAAACTAATTATGTAATGTTAATTATTATTCACTAAATGTGAAATAGTATCACCAAAAGTAGTATATTACTATTTTGTGCTCCAACACCCAGGGGAAGCAGCTATATGACCAAACAACATAAACAGATTACACCTGTGTCTAGGAACAACTCAAGAATTCAGATACAGTTAAACTTGAAATTATTTCAATGAGCTAAGGCATTCTACTTTCAGCTGAGCAGCCACAAATTAAGCTCGTTACTAAAAACAGTGAATTAAGTATTGTGTAGATCCAGGGGAACAGTCTCCCAGCCAGTGCTGTAAGCTCTGGAACTACCAAAGAAAAGCAGCAACTCACATCCAGTATAACTGCTCTTTATGAGAAGAGGATGGGACTGGGGAAACTACTGTTTCAACAAACAAGTGATTTGTGAGACTAACAGTGAAGAAGATAACTACGTTAATGTAACACATCCTGCAAGTAACTACAGAGAACCGACATATTTTTAGAAGTGTCAGTGGTGTAACAATTTGACTAAATTCTGATGCAAAATCTATAGAAAGAAATTCTAGAAGTGGCCATTTCTAAAAAGTTAATCTCTAGAAAGACATACGTAAATTACTGCCAATTATTTAAAGTCAGAAAAATCAGGAGCTATTTTTTCTAATGCTTTCCCTCTCACTTTGATATCCACGTTCATCCATTTTCCCTGATTATATGCAGTTCCATATAAATTTGTGAAACATGAAAACTGTACATACGTATGCTGTTTGGTCTTTGTTAATATATTACGTGCAAACCTTAAAACACATATACTACTCTGTCAATAAGGCTAACACTATGTAAATCTCTGCTGAAACAAAATGATAGGAGATTCTCAGCTGAAAGTCAGAGTATCAGGAATTAAATTGCTCTCACAGTTAGTCAGCTAGAAGATACCAGTTTTGTCCAAACTGATCTAGGTTCCTTTTGTAACTATTGGAGAAAGAGTGAGCCCTTTCTGGGCTGGTGATTCAGCTCACCTGTCTTAAGCACCTACCTTGCTTTAGTGCAATCACTAAGGGCTTTTATCCCCACTGCCTCTACAGAAAGCCTAGATGACTAAACTTGAGTGAACTGAAAGACTAGAAGTAAGCCTTGACGCACAATTCTCTCTTTCATCAAAATTTTATTTTACTATCATTACATTTTCAAATTTTATTTGCCAAAATATCTTGTGGGTTAGATACTCATGTGAACTAAGTGACTCCATTATGACTGACAGCATAATAAAACCAAAAGTGAAGATAGTACTAAAAATCAGATACTTACTCAGGAGAGTTGAGATTGAGACCTAGTGTTGTTAAATCACTTCCTAATGCAAGGTGTACCATTCCTGGATCTGTTTCTGCTGCCCTGATGAATGTTAACAAGCCAATCATTCCAAACTGGTCCGTCACCATCCCTTGAGGAATGTTGGTAACCCGACCTGGGCAAGAAGAACAAATTAATTTTTTCCTTTCAAGAAGTAGAGGAATCAGCAAGGTGGTCTAAATGACTATCAACACTTTTGAAGAAAAAAAAGTGGAATGACACATACCATCAGGTAACACCTGGATCCCTTTTTTCTGCTGGTTGTTGTTTTGCGTAGTTGAACTTTTATCTCCAGGAAACTTGGGCCCATCTGTGCTGGATGATGTTTTGCCTGATGTACTCAAATTCTATTAAAAATAATTTTCAGAGTTGGTATAAAGGAAATGAAACAAACTAGAACAACCTATCGACTGTATCTTGACATGATCAGTCAAATGCTCTAAACTACTGTCAAGTCGCTCTAACAACTTAGCCACTAAAATGGAACCAAGCTGAAGCTCTTGAGTTCTGTTGACGACTCTTATGTAATATTTACCACTTCCTAAAATACACCTGTCATACAAGAAGACCTATTAATGACCCAACAGTTTGCAGTCTAAAAGGATAAGAAAATATTTCACAAGTGAGTTTGAGTACACAATATATATCCCAAATGCCTGTGACTAGAGGATATTTTGGATTCATCACATCATATATTTTCCCCATACAGTCTTGCTCCTACATAACACTCCATGACAGAGCAACAGATAACAACTGATACTATAGCAGGTAATAACAGATAATAATAAGCAAGTTTCAGATGCAAGAAACATACATTTGAAACTATCAGGAAAGAGATGTAAATATTAAGTCTGGCAAGAAAACTGTGATTGAACTCCAGGAGCCCATATATTTACAAAAAGATACCTTCCACAACTATTATTTCTTACCCTTTATTACTCTTTAAAACAAGTCTGAAGTAACATTATGTAATCACATTTGACCCCTCCTTCCTTACTGTATTCAACGCTAACTATATCAGAACATTTTCCACACAACGAACCTGGCCACAACATTTGGGGGCTTGGCTTCCATCCCTTTTTTTGAACAGATGCATTTTTCAGTTTTCACATGAGTTTGTAGTCACATCTACTACTTACTCAGGAGTATTTATGGACCCTGCTTAATATGTATTTTGCAATTATAATATAAACAATCAGAACTAGAACATTTTGTCAATCAGTGTAGGAAACTGCTCTCTGCCATCCCAATTTTATTCATCTTTCATTCATATACAAAATGCAATTTTTATTACAAATCTTTCAGAGTAAACAATGGAACCCTCCCCCAATCTTATGATCTAAGCTAGATATCTGATGCATATTAATTACAACAGTACTTAAAAAACAATGTAGCCCACTAGTCTACAATATACCCATGAATGCAATGGTCACTGTAAAAAGAGTTTCTTTCCTGTGATTTCATTTACCCATCAAGAATTTTATCTTGAAGTGATATTGTATCACTTAACTTTTAAAGTATTTGAAGAAAGATGACACAACATGTAAAATACTACTACTGATAAGAAGCATCAACAGCGAAAAAATGAGCTGGAATTGGTAGAAAATGAAATTATCAATTACAAAATTTGGGAAAAAAAAAAAATCACTTCTCAAAAATAAATTTTGAGTTGTTCTTTAAAGTTCCTCTCTCGCCCTTCCCCCAAATAAAAAAGGATACACAAAAGTAGCATGAAATGAAGAACGCAAGGTCACAGTGACTGCTGGGACCAAAAAAAACTTGCTGTGAAATTGTATTTACACATTTACACATGCAATGTTGCTTATGCAAAATTTCTCATTAATTTAGAGGAGTAAATTCGAAAACCTTGTATTACGCATACAGTCACTGACCATTTTAAAGTATCGCCATCAGAAGAAGTATGAACACTCAAAAGAAGATTTAAGGTTTACTTACAGATTTATTGTCATCATTACTCGATGTTGGGTCTTTGTAGCTAGAGCCTGGTAATGCTGGAAAATCTTCATTGTGTATTGAAAAGTCCTGGGACTGCTCACTTGCTGGCTTTGTTACCATTCCAACTATCATCAAAATGAAAGCAGGAATAACATTAAATGACTGCTAAGTAAAGAACTTTCTGCTGTTGTTCTTGCTCACTATGTGTCCATTTTCACTATGTGCAAGCTGTACAGCAGAAATGATTTTCAGAAAAATCAGGTAAACCAAACCAAAGCATATTCATTTAAAACATCCACACATATTAGACTTAAGCCTCTTAATTTAAGTGTGAGCTGGGAAACACTCCAGGTTAAATTCATAGACACATCCACTGCTTTAAGAATGAAGCCCAGTATTTTTACCAGGAACAGCACCTGTTTTGCACATCTAAATAATCAAATAATCTTTACAGGCATTATTAAAGCGGTATTTAAGGAAATCCACTGATGAAGGAAGGATGTACTGTTTAAGATTATAATACATTTTTCCTCCATCCCCTAATTGCATGAAGAATTTCTTAGCGTAATCTCTTTAGAAGCACATATTCTTAAAGGATGCCCAGCTAACTTGCAACAGAACATATCACCAATGAAATACTTGCCTGTGACATAAGAATGACTCCTACTTTCAGTATGAAAACTGAAAGCATTTAGCCTGCAACATTCAGTGCTCTGACCCTAATTTAAAAAAAGTAGGCCAGTCACATTGGAACATGGATTCCGACTACTGAAAAGCAACATTCTTTTTTTTTTTTTAATGTCAGTTGAGAAAAAAAAAACAAACCAAGCAAACAAACAAAACCAAAGAACCACCCCCCGCCACCACACACCCAACGGCAAACACTCTTTGCTGAGAGACAGAGAAGTAATACAGTGATTTGCAAACAACACTGCACTAGAGGAAGAGACGACAGAAGTCAGTCTAGGGCTTCTTTTTCAAAGCTTCTTAGTAGACGTATAGGATGTAAAACGGTTCACTAGGTGACTATGACTTTCTCTAGTATTCTGAAGTTAAGAAATCAAACTTCCTTTAAGAAAAAAAATACTGTTAATCTTGTTTCTGCTGTTCAACGTCTTCATTCAGAGTTCTTACAATTTCTTCCACTGAATGAATAAAATTGATTATGAATTAACTGTGTTGCTTATTCTCTATCTAAAAGTTATTTGAAGTCTAATTTTCCTGAATAAACTAAGCATGAAGTATGTCTCTGCTCAATTTCAAACCTTCTTTTTTTCCTGACCACAATCAAAAGCACTCTGCACTTTTAGTTGCTAGAGACAGTGTCCAGTGCATCTCATATTCTAATTTCTTGATGTTTCTATCACTATACCCACGCCCTACATTAAGCAAATGCTCAAGATAACTCTTCAGACAGATAAATTTCTTTCCTGGTTCACCACACAGTCGTGCAAACAGCTGTGCTAGCACCCACATGGGGAAATGGTGTAAGCACAGGAGCAATTAAAGATTCTTTTAATGCGACAGTGTTGCCGAATGGTGCACTTCAGCTCCATGCTGAAAGTACATCTGTGTGGGTCTCCTTCCCACCTTCTATCGATTTTCCACGTAATGGCTTCTCTTTCAGAGACAGACAAAATCTCATGTAAACCACAAGCCATATTAGCTCTCCCCTCCCAGTGTGGCTTTTCGGTGTCTTTACTGGGGTAAGTGACTTTGCTCTGTGTTTAGAAGCACTGCAGTTTAACTTGTTTAGCTCTTTCTCACAGCTATCTTAAGCAGAGGGCCCTGGTTACACCCAACCCGTGAGGCTACTTTCTCCTGATAATGCAGTATCTATTATTTCTCTCCAATTAAAGCTGAAGATATCTCTCAAAAACACTAGGTTTTTTATAGTTAGAAAACATTGTGTTATTTTTGGTTGGAAATCTGATAAGTGTCACAAAAATAACTTTACATTATAAAAGCAGCTTTTCAGAGTAGCTGATGCAACATGCACGACCAAATTACTAAAGCATAACAGAAAAAAGTATTCTGCCTCAAACTAAGCTTACCTGAATTTTTTCCAGATCCAAATAATAAGATTTGTATCCACCTTAATGTTTTCCCTTTTATTATTTTTTAAGCTGTTCAGCAAGAATTATATAAAACACAGACTTGGAATCTGCCTGATAATAGTTGATGCTTACAGGTTACTTTTTGAAATCTGATGTTCATTATAATGAGTAACAATGATCAATACTACAGCAAGTACTACCAATAAACAGAGAAAATATACACTATGTTTACAGCTGCTGACTTTTTACATAATATCAACAGCTCTTGTAGACATGCAATTAGAAAATAACGCATTGCCTCAGAAATGTCTAGAGTGAGCAGCTTCAGGGTAATCATACTATGCAGACTGAAAACCCCAACAACCTCTATTCACAGTGGAACTAAAGCAAGCTTACAGAAGAAGCCTGAGGAAACTCTCCAATCACAGAGATATTGATCGTTTATTTCTAAAAAAAGGAGACTTAGGAGCTCAAGTATCTGGCATTTTTTAAAAGACTACTGTTATCTTAGGAACAGCAAAAGGCAAATCAAGCAAATACCAACTGCCTTCATTCAAAGAGCTTTCAAAAGTATAGTCTTACCATAGGGTGCCCTTCCAGCTAAAGGGTTTATTAATGGAGTTGGATTGCCACTTCCTTCCCTTCTGTTTCTGTCCGCTAGTGCTGGAAAATCTGAGAGGTCCAGTCCTGTCACATTTTCACTTCCATCTACAATAAAAACAGGTATTTTAAATTCCCTTATGCATTTCACTCAAAGACTTCATTATGTTATGATAATGTAGATATTATGTAGATAAATGTAGGATATATTTTAAGTTGACATTTTTACTCTTCCTATAATTATTATAATATCTACAGCCTCTCTGTTATGAGGCTAAAGAGCATCAAGATGTTTGGGGGTTGTTTTTAAACAATAGCTAGTCAACAGTATTTAGTAACGAGGTCTACTCATTTTGAATTAAAGACTGCATTCATAAAATACAGGCAGACTATCAATACTGCAGTACTAGAATAGGTATCCTGTTTAAAATTCAAGAAGAAATTTGAGAGAAGGTAATAACCCATATTAGCTGCAGCATCCAGGAGCTCTTCTGTGCTTAGATAAGGTAAGATAAAGCTGAAGCAGCTGTAGAGCAGCTACAAGTTATGCGGAAACGTTTTTTGATTTGCAGCAGAAACTACATAGGTCAGGCCAGAGCTGTGACTCTGTGAAGGTCCTAGGGTATGGACTCTGTGACTCACAAGGTCCTAGGGTATGCTCAAACAATTGCACTCTGATGCACCAGCACCTCAAGCTGTTTCGTATACATAGCCACCTACAGAAGCATCAGCATGGACAAACTGAAGGCATTTATGCACAACGATATTATCCCCTCTCTAGTTCATTAAATTCAGGTGATGAAGTCAATCCCAAAGGAAAAAAAAAAAAAAAATCACAACTGAAACAACTGATTGAAAGGATCACATTATGAACAAGTTGTTCAAAAGGTGTTCGAGATTTCAAAAAAATATTTTCACACTGCTTATTTCACATTATGTTTTCATAGAAAATGGATAAATCTTTTTTTCTCTGTTCCCCTTTTCAATTCCATAATATATTTTGCATTTCTAACTGACTAGATATAATCTATAGTAATGTGATATACAGCGAGTATTCTAGAGAATACTTTCACTTCATCCTCAAAAGTAGTAAAATCCACTGTTATTAAGTGGTAACAGTTACACAGCACCACTCTTGAAGCAGCATTTCTATGGAACAACTGAAAATTATAACAAAGTTGCACTACAACAAAATACAAAGTATTTTCAAATAGACTTATTTAGTCAAAAATCTCTCTCTCATACTTTAAGATCCACATTGAGTAAACTCACCTGTTCCATTAAAAATGTTACTTGATAAGGAGTTATTCATTCCAAACGCCTGATTTCTGTTCATCCCAAATCCAGACATACTGTGAAAAAATCCAGGAAGTCAGACAAAAAGGTATACATACTTTGTAATTTCTAGCGGAAGGCATTAAAAGGAAAAAACCTAAGCCACTTAAATTATTTCAGACTTAAGCAACCCAAATTAACCTAAGCTCAGTTTGGGATTATTTTCCTTTATATTTCTGAATACTCTGAACAGCAGCAAGTGATGCTCAATCAAGACAACTGAAATGACTACAAGGTAACTTTAGTTTTTCAATAACCACTGTGTCTTAAGACATCCACCAACCAACAAGTTGATAAACATGATCGCTACTCAAATCCTGCATATAGAGAAATGAAATAGCAGAAAATGCAATAGTGAAAAGTCATTTACAGGTGGGAAGCTGGATAATGGAAATGATCAGGTTTGTCAGGACACTGTTATAAGCTGAACAGTATGGTATGCACTTATCGCCATGTACATGTGGCACTATTATGAGCATAGGGATGGTCTCTGCCACACAAGGACACCAGCTGAATTAAAGTTTCATATAGTTAGGCAAAAATGTTTGAAGACTTCTAAATATCATATAGGACTACTGAGGTTAGAAAGAAACCCTAACAAATTATCTGCTTCAGTCTATGTGAGCTAGTGATGTTGAGAAGCCCAAGGGAGGCCCAGCTGAGTGAAATCTGAATTTCTGTAACGAAATCACATTTATTTTTCTCCTATAACAGGATGAAAGTTGCTTTAGAAGTTTCCATAAATAAAAATGTCAAATGTTTTCCTAGTGGAAATTTTACCTACATAGACTTTTTCTACAGTTACAAATCTGAAGCATTTCATTCCAATTTGACAAAGCCCTAAATGCTTCATTATGGACTCAGACATCAATAAAGGGAAGAGCTAGCCAAGACTGGCCTTGTCTTGCTCTGCTTCTCCAAGGTGGTGTATCTGAAAGAAATCCAGATCTTTGACACCTCACACATCTGAAGAAATACATTGCTGGTATCATCTATGAATTCTAGACCGACAGGAGACTACTTGATTTGGAGGGCATATAATCTAGCCTGTTGACAGATAGCATTTCTTATGCAAGGGTTGTTTGTTTTTAAAGTAATTAGAAACAATCATGTTAAGAATTTTAGGGATAAGAAAGGGATTAGGCCACAAAATGCATACTTGTCTACAATTATTTGTAACCTGCTTTACCAATGTAACTACAAATCCTCCAACTAAGTCAACCATTGAGAAAATAATTCTTAGAAGTCATCATATATTTCAAGTACCTGTTAAGAAAACACCATAATTTTTTTTCGCAGTGTAATTTCAAAATTTTGTTAAATATATCAATTAGCGATTGGATATATAGTAGTATACTGCTGTTAGCTAATAAATTTTGGAATAAGAACTTGGCATTGTTTCAGTGATATTTCCTTCTCAACTTGTAAAGGCTGTAGCTTCTTGAAAATAAGATATACAATGCAAAGAGCGAAAGATGAGGATTTAAATTCAAGTATTCCTACAGGCAGAGATTTCATTATTTACCCTATAGCTGAACAGTATTTAAACAACTACTTCAATTTCTATATATACATCAGTCTCCAAAATCATTGTCCTCCACATGTAGAGTTTTTAAGCGTATTACTATTTCAACCTTTTGTGATGTATTTTTAAAATACCTTAAAATATTAAATTATCTTTTTAAATTATCATCTCCTTTACTTGCTGCTATACATCACAGGAAAGAAAAGGCAAATTCTGTATGATCTGAAGTAAGACACACAGACTTCTCACACTCCAAGACCATAAACTACTACTACAAGTCTCTATTCTATTGCTGTGATTGAGAAAAGCATTTTTATGCCTGTATCAGTGCAAAACTACAAAACTAAATAGCTTGCCCAAGTTTCAGATAATTGTGACATTAGTTTTCCCCTTCCTTTATCCATTCTGTAGAATACTGGATTGGGTTACAGGTGGCACCTGATTGCCATGAGCTTATATTGTGCTCTGTGTTGGTCAGTCCCCTAAGTAAGGGCCTGATGGGAGAAAAAGGATGAAACTGGGAGCACGGAGATCATGAGGTTGTGGAACGAAGCCTGGAAAGCAGTCAGCTGTGTGAAGCTGTGACTACGCACATTAAATAATTAGAATCAACACACTTTTTACTACAGGTTTATCAGTTTGAACTAAGCATAAACACAGCACCAAAACACAGTTAAAGCCTAATGATTTATGATGTTAGAATCTTGCCCAGAGTAAGAAAAAGAGTAGAAGTAAATGAGAAGCTTTTGGCATCCAAATGAGCACCAAATCCTAAAACAAACAGAAAACCACTGTTTGCTACCTTATTCCAGAATTTAAAGATGTAAAGTACTAGGTTCCTACTGCGCCTGAATCAGTTAACTATTCTTCCAGATCAGCTACTGTGTTTTTAAATCTTGTCTTACATCTTCCCAAACTCATAGACGAACAGACTTAAAATGGATATACATACCCCAAAATCAAGTTTTTCAAAAAACAAGCTTTGGAACACATGAGAAACATCATGTATTTTAAAGAAGCAGCAGTAAAAATTCAATAGTCAAACCAGAATTTAGCTTAAAGGCCTCAAAAAGCTTGTGTGAATATTAAAAGCAGCTTCAAAGTTTATTGCCAGGAGACAAGCACATACAAAGCAGCTTTTGAGCTTTATTCTACTGGGTGAAAATTAGATTTCCAGAGCAGCATTTAAGCACGTCCATGGCTATACAGAGATGGTCCAGCTAAACAGCCTTACCTGTTCACAGTAAAAGGTTGTCGAGAGGGTTGCTGCTTTGGCATACATATTATGCTTGGAGAGCTTCTGTTGGGGCTGCCTAACCCTGAACTGCTCATGCTGTTTGTCCTGCTGGGAATTCCAATGCCCTGACCAACCTGGGAGTGGTTCATCATATTCCTAGGATTCATAGGCAATATCCCCCTGAAAGAGAAAAACCATCCACAGAGATGAATCTGTACAATAGTATTTGGTTACTCATTTAGATTACTAACATAGGATGGACTCTGAGCTGTTGCAACTTAATTTGTGCTTAGCATCAATACAGCATGTTTGGATTACTCTCTATAATTAATGTAGTTTTGGATTTCTTCAGAAATGCCAGATGACCCATTACATACTAATCAACTCCTTGGTCAGGTTTAGATAAATGCTTAAGTATTATGCACCTGAAAGGGTGTTACAGCTCTTTTTTAATGAGCACTTCAGACCTACTACCTTAACATTCCGATATGATATGGTGTATGACATCCATACAAAAATTTTAACCACACATTTACCAGAACAATCAAAAAACAGCCACTTGCATTCTGAAGCAGAATTTGCCAGCAATTTGTCCTTTACACACAAAAATCAAATACTGTCTTCTAGTAAGTCCTTACTGTTTTACAGTTTTATTTCCCTAACACAGGCAGTGGTCAATAGGAACTACATTTCTTCTTTTTCAATTAATCAGATTGTAAACTTGAGGCAAAATGTGCAGACCATTTAGCAAGAGCTCTGCAAAAAGACACAATCGCAGAAATATTGGCTATCAATAAATACCTGCTCGGAGATGGAGGCGTGTGAAGTGACATTGTTGGTACCCCTGTTGTTGGCGTTACGTGGCTCGGTAACTGAGTGCCTTGTGATAAGCTGCGATTTAACTGAGGGGTATTGTTGCTCATTCCCCTCATTGGAAGGCCTAGTGCACCTATTGAAAAAAAATTCAGAGGGGTGGAGATATAGAGCAATCAGGAACAAAGTCTTCTCCATCAGGTGTAGATGGAAACAATTTATACTGACAACCTACAAAAACGTGTAAAGACTGAAGGAAAGTGCAGTGGAAAAACCTAAGTCCTTGCTTGCATAGCAGAAGCCCAATTATCTCAAATTTAGCCCCATTTCTGTTAAACTTTAGAGAGGCTCTTTAAGGAATTTCTGTATTTGAGTCACCAACAAGATTTTCTTTCCTTGAGATGTATACTGTAGAGAAAGGGTTAAGTTTTGAGTATTTTGATGAGGACATGAAAATCTACAAGTCATCTCAAAAAGGGCAGCATTTCGAGAAAATTAGTTACTGCACTCAAGAAATACTTTAATTCCTTCCGAATAAACTGGTACGTACTTGGCAGGTATTTACAGCACTGATCTGTCTTGTTAAAAATTAAGCAAACCTTTAATAAAAAAAATAAAGTTCTAAGTATTTAGTTAACAATAACGTTGCTTTTAGAACAACAAAAGCAACATTTTAGGCAAGTTCTTTATCAAGTTTCAGTTGCTTCTTTATGATAACAGAACTTCAGCGTCCTCAATCAAGTTCAATCTTTTGAGAAAAGGAGGGAAGCAGAATTTTATCTGCCCTCTATTAGCATGTTAAAATACACAGAAGATTTTTAACATTGTGATTTTCTACACAAACAACTGAGTGTGACAGAATAAAATAACCACTTCAGTTAAGCAAAAAGAGAATTTACTTTAACTCAGAAAAGACAACCAGTTGCTGCCCTGTCTCAAAGCGTCCAAAAAACTTTATGAGGTTTCTCATCATTCTCACATCGTTTCTCTATGTTTATGAAGTTTCAGAATGATGTACAAAGACAAGAAAAAGTAATTTAGTGCAACATATCAATTGAAACAAACTTAGCATATAAAATGTGATAGCTGTAATAGTCCTTACTGCTTTGGCATGAGGTTGCTGAGGTAGACTCACAGAAATCAAAACCTTATCTTGCAGACCAAACAAAAAAAAATTATGATGAACCAGCACTTCCCATGGTAGATCACCCCTGCAGAAGAGCTGAATATGCCAGCGTATAACGTGATCAAATACTAAGAATGCACACAGCATACGCTCAGGTTATCATCATGGGCAAGGGCTGAGGAAATGTCCCAGTTGTTTAGCTGTAAGAAGAATTGTAAGAACTGCTGTCTGTTCATGCCCTACCCTACAATTTGCAGTCAAAGAAGTTTGCAATCACACTCAAAATTTTGATAACACTCAAATTTATCTCTATACATTAAGATTAAGCAGTAGTATGACTTGCTATAACAAGCCTCCTAAGACTTCATTAAAAGCTGATTATGTCAAGGTGTTCACTGTAAATATTTTGGCAATTTGCTGCATCAGAATAATTTCAATGAGCATAAATATATATTATAAATAATATTTCATGCTGATTAACATTTACATGGAATTTTTAAAATAACACAGTAAAGAAAAAAATACATACACTTCCAAACTACGAACAGTACACTGAAAAACATGATTACAATATCCAGGTTAATTTTGTGCAAGCATTTGTTTCAGCAAAGCCAGTTTTACACTAATGGTTATGTCTTGTTGGCTTTCTTTAAACTGGATTTTTTAATGAGGAGGGCTGTTACAGTGAAGTAGAACCATATTCCCATGGCTAGCAAGTAGGGGAAGTTGAAATATTCACCATGTGAAAAAAAATCTTTTTTTTTTATTCTTTCTTTTTCCAATTTAACTGAGACTACAGATCTGCACGGGCTATATCAGAGGTTGATCAGTGAAGTGGCCAATTTCCTGCCCAATAGTTATGTTTAAGTTACATTAACTCCATGACATGACATCTTGCTCAATGACTGACAGCTATCAATCTAAAAGCGCATACGCATTATCAGTTTTGTTTTTCCTAAAAGTATTTTAATCATAAGCTTTGACTCCAACATGGAAGTTTCTTGCTCCCTTTTTCTCAATATTTGGTAGAAACCGAACCCGGTAATATTAACTTTCTAATTTTTAGCCAGCGCATCTCCGCATTAGACAGATTATGTCCCAGGCATCACAACCAACTGAATGAAAATTGAAGTTTATGAAAAAAGTTAACCTTCAAAATAAACAACAAATAACTGTGATAAACTGAATGAATAAATACTTCAGTATCTTTATACAGTTAAGTCTGAAAGGTTCAATAGTGCCAGATTCAGGACCCAAAAAGCCAAGAGCCAAACATGACTCTCAGACTGGCCAGAAACTTCTCATATAAATCTTGGTAGCATAATCAAATGTCAGTTTATATTACATGATCACTTATCAACAGCCACTTGACATAGTAAAAAAAAAAAAAAAAAAAAAAAAAAACCACTTTTTTTTATACTTTTATATGATTTAAGGAAATTAATGAAATTGAAAAATGAAAAAAAAAAAAAAAAAAAAAAATCACTGTATTTTTTAAACTATTTGAAGAAAGCCGGAAGAAGTTGTGAAGGCCATGCATCTAGCAGACAAAGCTTTTAGTTTGTCCAGATAAAAAAAGTACAGACTCTCTAAAGCACTCTGAAGACATTTTTTCTTAGAATGCAAGTCAAGATGCAGTTGGCAAGAAAGCTGCCGAGACTCAAAAGCATACAGTGATAAAAGAGATGTTCACAAACCTGTTTTATTTGTGTAATTGTATCTAACTCTGATATTCTGAGTCACTTTCTGGATGCACCTCTCAGCTATAAGGAGGTTCATGTCTCCTGACCCTTAAGGTGGGTGGCTAGCATTACACACTGTCACTATTGCTCTATAGGTCTTCTATTGCAACAGAATACACAAGATTGGCTGATAGAGAAAAAAAATCTTCAGGGTATGGGAAATAAGGCAATAACCTTACTGACATTGTTCTGTGCCAAATGCAAGTTGCCCAGGATGTACACAAGATTTAATTTGCTCCTGTAGAGCATGAAATATTACTTATAATTTAAGCTATAATTTCCTTCCATTCCTTACATATTTTTCTGAACTAGACTCATTCTGGTCCTGTTCATTTTCTTTAGTTTTTCCTTTAGAGAGTTACAGTTAAAACACAGACATTCTTCGTAGGATGATTATAGTTTGATATTTAACAGCTATACAGTGTCAATATATGCTACTTGATAATCTAAACACTGCAAAAATGCATACTATGCAAAGCAAAAATCTTAAAAGAAATACCCCAAACACACAGGAGACATGCTGTCTTTTTTACAGCTACAGAAGCCATATGCATATTATCTATCCAAAGAGTGTGAAGCTAGAACATATTTAGCATAAAATAAATATACAATCAATTAAAAGAATTCTTACTTTGTTGCCCGTATAAACTTGCCCCAAACTGAGACAGCTGACCTGATGTTGATGGTGATGCCAGTATCTAAAATGTAAGAAGAATAAACAGTTAGCACCACAAAGACAGTGTTACCTTGCTCTGAAGTTTACAAAAGTATATTGTTTTGTCAAGAGAGCCAAAAGAACATCTGAAAACTCCTTTAAGTCTTCAAAAGTTTTAGAAACCCCAAAATATCTGCACAGTAACAACTGTAACAGTACATTACATGTCAGTAAAAATTAATGACTTTACATGTACAAAACCAGACTTTAACTTGCAACAAATAACACAGTGGGAGGAGATGCAAAAGCTTTCAGTTTTTCTATTCTTGTAGCCAAGAGACCCATCGTTACAGAAGGAGGAATACTCAGTTATTTAAATGAGGTATGTTTATTTTCCCCTGCAAAACATGCATCATCCAAGCAGACCAATCTTCGTTCAACGTAATAACAGCAAGTGCAAAGTTTCATGTTATCAGTTACAACAGCAAAAGGTAGGAATTGAGTGACTAGGTAGCAGCAGGTATAGAGAAACAGGTATGAACTTCAGCTAAGATTCCAATGTTAAAATAATAAAATCACAGAATCACCTGGTTGGAAGTGAGCTTTAAGATCACACCTGCACTGTCAGGTTCCCTAAACCACATCCCTGTGGATGTGCCACATCCACACATGTTGTTAAACACTTCCAGGGATGGGGACTCCACCATCTCCCTGGGCAACCTGTTCCAACGCCTAATGACCCTCTGTGTAAAGAAATTTTTCCTGATATCCAACCTATATTTTCCGTGACACAACTCAAGGACATTTCCTCTCGTCCTGTCATTCATAACATAATACACCATGCTAAGAGCTAGCTTCATGCTTACATACACCATACAAATAGGTAAGATGTACAAATGTCAGAAGTAATCTACTCTGCTCTATTATGCCCACTTTAGGGACATCACACACAAAATATTTACATTAAAACATTCTTTGTCAACTTTCAGACATCCCACAAGATATATGACAGGTTAAAAGGGAGTCTTGGGAAGGTAAGATCTAAAAAATAGGAAAAATAAAAAAAATCTATGAAAAAAGAAGGCAACTAAGGTAGGAATATGACACCAGACTTCCAGTCATTGCTGTAAGAAGAAAAGAATAAACTATCCTCCATGCTGCTGCAGAAATTGAAAGTATTAATAAGTTTCAGGAGATTTGGGCTAAGTGTTCGGAGGGTTTCGAAAAAAAAAAAAGCCCTTAGCAATCTTAAGGACAGTTAAGCACTGGAACATCCATACGTGGATATTTTTGAAGAGCAGATTAGATGTTCATCAACATTAGGTATAGCTGATTTTCCCTTGGAGCAAAAAGAGGTATTAGATGACCTAATCTATCCAGCTCACAACAGAGTATGCTACTCATACTGATTAATCCATGGGCAAATGTCTGTATGTTTAGTGCAGTTGTCTGGACTTGGACTGAATTTTAGGATGGTTTCAAGGAAAGGAATATCTGGATTCCTACAAATAAGAAGATTTCAAGTTTTTTTCTACTTAGGAGTAAAGAATTCAAATCAAAATAACTTTTACTGTGACAAATTGCAAATTCCTTTGTTGACGTAATCTAGACAGATGTAAGACTCAAACAAACCTTATAAACTGAATCTGCTAGTTGTTTATACTGGGGCCAAATCTAGATAGTAGAAACTGGAAAGAAGATACTCAGAGCAGACAATAAATATAAAAATTAGCATTCATGCCGATAAATCACAGAGTAGTTATGATTTTTTAAACATGTACAGAAAGCATAAGAAAAGAAATTACAGCAGACAATTACTGTAGACCATCAGAAAAGGTTAACAGAAATATCACCCCAAAATACTGTATACTCAAACATATTTTAAACAAGTGCATGTATTTGATAATAAGCAACTAAAGCAATAAACACCCACGCTTGCTAATACAAGAGGTTTGAAATACTAAGACAAAAACTTTCAGCAGAGGAAAAAAAAAAAGTGAAATATGTGCCAAACTGGACCAAAGTTTTCTTTTCTTAGGGAAGAACTGGCTAGGAACAAAGAGAACACTTTAAATAACTACCAGTGGCTTCAGCTCAGCACTCATATAGCCATGTTCACAGGCCACAGCTGCACTGGCAAGTAATGCAACCAGAGAGAAGCTCATCTGTAAAACAAAGAAGTTGGTCCTGAGGACCTACCACAGATACTGCATGCATTTCTAACTAGAGTTAACCATGTCTAAAACACCTGATGTCACATGTTGCTGCACTCCTGGAGCATCTTTTCGTGTTTTGTTCCAAAAGGAATCAAATTCATTGACACCAAGACTACTCTTCAATGTAAATCAAAGCATGCTGAAGTGCGGACATTTGGGAGACAAACTTCTAAAGCACAATCCCCACCCAAACTCACTAATTGATGTTTGTTCAACACTGGTAAAACAAACTGATACAGTAGTTTTAAGAAAGGTAAGACAAAATTTAATCTTAAGGTAAAAAAAACCCCCAAACCAAACTAACATTAAAGTTTGACAAGTAGCAAAATACTAGAACATGTTGTAAGGTGTGTCAAAACTGTAATTCTATGAGACATTTTCAGAGACAGTGATGAGGGCACACAGGCAAAAAAAAAAAAATCTCAAACCAATCAGACATTGAGATGGAAACTGCAGTCAAAAAGTACTACCAGCTTTGGGACAGATAAGCAAAACAGCTAAGCCAAAAAGAACATCCTGCAAGAACAGCTGCTCACGGCATTCAAAAATTGCTGTGATGGCATGTGATATAATAAGCAGAAGATGGTATGAACCTTAGCACAAAAACCTTTTATTTATAATGTTAACTTGGATACATAAAAATAAAAATACTAACAAATGATCACAGACCTAAGAGATTACTAGAAAGGGACCAAAAAGAATCCCACCTCTTCTACACTGAATACGACTTGATTTTCTAAATTCAGTTAAAAGGAATGGCAAATAATATTTAATGAACACTTCTTATCAGGATTTGGATTTTCTTTTGAAACATTGCAAAGTAGGTCACATGTATTGTGCCATTTGCTTTTACATTGAAAGTTAATTGCAAAATGACTTGTAGATAAACCTTTACAGAAAACCATAATAAAGGCCAAGTATTAAATTCAGCAAGTCTAAGAACTCGTCTCAAAGTCATAACATACTCAGAACATCAAAGATAACAAGCCTCAAGAAGAAATAAATAAAATTTTCTGTGGATCTGTTCCAGGCTGATTAAATGCAGCATTTCTCAAATCTCGCAGAGAGGGAATATGCTATACAGGTATCTCATGTATTTTCTCTCTAGTTTATTTTGTAATATGCCAAAAAAACATGCCCAGTATTCAACACTTTTTTTTCTGTCGTAGCTATCTAAGGAGCAGTTTAAAATTTTATCTATTTTTTCTATTATTTCCATACAATTTAGGTCAACAACAAAACAACAAATGAGCCAAAACCTTAACCTATGCTACTGTTATTTGCATTCACAACCTATGAGTCACTATTATATTCTACTCAAACTTGATCTAGCAAAGATAACAAAGATGCAAGATGAATGCTATTAGTACTAAAAACCTTCCTTCTGGCATTCTGCAGTCATTATTCTATCTTACTGGATTGCTAGCCACATAACACACAAAATATAACAACTGTCCAAGAATGCACTTGCAACAGAAGGCGGAAGTCACTCTTGAATTTCTTTAAGTCTACGACAGCCAAAGGTCATAATTCTCATAAAAATGAAACCTGCTTAACTCTTAAGGTCACTAACCAAGTGGTAAAGGTTTTTTAAGTTTTCTTTAAAAGCTTTTTAAGCTTTACCCAATTACATAAGTATTTTAGGAAAAAAATGCTCAGAATAATACCTGTAACAACCTTTGAAAAACAAAACATATCAAATGACTGCGATCATGCCAGTGAACAGCATATTCTAGCACTATGTATACAATACCGACATTTAAAACAAGATGAACTGAGTCAAGGAAATTGTTAAACAAGCTTCTGACACCTATAGCTTTTGCTGCACGCATACAAAAAAAAGAAAAATCACTCTTCAAACTTTGGCATTTAGGTTTAAATCCATTTGCCAGGGGTTAACAGCTACAAAACCCAGCTGTGAAATAACACAGGACTCCTGCTTCTGTTCCAACCTTGCATGATTGAACTAGACAGACTGTTTCAGTTGGCTTTCCCTGTACACGTTGTTAGGAGATTGCAGAGGCCTGAGACACACATCTCCCGCAGCACAAGTACACAACCGAGCAAACAAATCCTTGTGTAACATGAAGGGCACACTTCATTTTGCTAGTTCAAGGAAGGACCAACACTCTGTACTGACAGACTGAAGGACTGAGTTGATGACAGTCAAATAAGATGTGCACATCACTATACTCACAAGTCTCAAACAGTCACAGTCTGGTTCTGATCATGGAAGATTCTGCATCTAAAACCAAACCAGCTGACGATCCAAGCAGACAGCTCAAATTTTTTTGGACTGGTCCTCACCAAAAATCAGTAAGCAGTAACATGTTATCAAGGCAACCTCCTACCCCAGTGATGAACAGGATCTTACTGTAACTGCTTTCATTAACTCTTGATGGGTTTACTGCAGTAAGTTCATTAACGAGTGTCAACGTTCTCAAAAACATAGTACCAGCAAATTGCTTAAATTTGCTAGAACTAGGAAAAGACTGCTGCATTTAACAACCCTCTTGGGAGGCTGGTGATCACAGGCTGCAGCCTCCGGAAGCAGAGGCAGGCAGCAGCAGGAGGCCCAGCAGCAGCGCTGGCTGATGGGCCCTTGCCTCCCCCTGCACTGCAGCACCCCGCCTCTTTCAAGCAATCCCCCAACTTACCGCAGGGACAGCTGCCCGTCCCCATAACCGCCATGGCAGCACACCTTGGCACTGAGAAAACTCGGGAAAGCAACACTTCTGTGAAAGCTGCTACATTACACAGCTATAGCCTAAAGCTACTTTCTTAAACACGAGCCAAGCTGAAGTTAAAATACATCAATCCAGCGCTACGAAGTCAATTCCTAAAAGCAAAATGTGTTAGAATAAGCAATAAGTCTGAGAGTAATAGCTGGCCTGATAAGCGATGGGTTTCTCACAGGTGCAAACATCAGCATCATTTTGTATTTGCACTACTTTATTTCTGCTATCTGCCATCTGTGCTGCACTATTTAATACTAAAACAGCTGACCCACAGCCTCAAAAGCAGAGTGTTACACTGACATTAAAGCCAACAAATAACAATTAAAAAAATACAGATTTTTCTATACTCTGCCAGATTTTTTAGTAGTACTATTAGTCCTCCTCTAGATTACAAATGACCTTTTCATATAGTGCTCACGAAATTTCCACATTACAAGAAATTATTTCCAAATCTCAAAATCGGAGATCAATGAAGAAACTTTGGAAGCCTCATAATTGTAGGGTATTATCTGCAACTGAAAATTATTAATGATACAAATCATTTGTGAATAACAAATTACAATATAAACCCAAACACAATACTGAAAAATAATGAAATTTTATTCAATTTTTCAGATCTTCTAATTTATGGTTGTGGTTGTTTGCCTCCAGCAGCACCTGGAAAGCACAAGGAGGTAGGGCTGCACTGTTGGCAGCGGTATCTCAAGATCTTGAAGGCAAGGTGTTGCCATTGAATGACAATGACAGGAGGTTAACATGGTTACTAAAGTAAAACTCTAAAAATAAATTCTCCCTGTGTAGAGACATTCAGTTTGATGGTACAGTGTACTAATAAGCCAAACTTGTTGAAAGCTGCATAAGCAATTAAGAACTAGGACAACAAAGAAAATATTTTATTGCAATTAAATAACCAGTTGCATATGAAAAACTGAAACAACCCAAAACTACCTCACCCACACACTGAGCACACAAACCTCCAATATTACAATATCGTATGTTCACCAAATTCAATTATTGTCTAAGAAACCACAACCTCCCCCTTCTAGAAAAGGCAGATGATGTTACACATGGAATTAATCTGGTCCAAGGAACCACTTCAAATGCTAAAGCTGACAGGCAAAAACTGTGGTATAGTGTTAAGTGGGGTGCAGTAAAATACAGCTTTTAGGACAGAAACAATACCTATCACAGTCATCTACTTCTTATATATAAAAAAAAATCTAAATACAAACTCAATCACAGTTAAAATTACATACTACGGTCGTCAACAGTGAAATCACAATTTCAAATTATATCACAAGGAAATTAAAGTAAGTGATGTGAAATAACTTTAATTTAGATATATACTTCTTGCAGTCTTTGTGGCACAGCACAAAACCCCATTTTCCTCTCTAAAATCAGTTTATCGCATATTGTTTCATTTAATAAACACATCCAGGTACAAGCTTATAGGTGACACAGTAAAAGGCTGCATTTTTCATTCTAAACTTTTCATTCTTTCTTCATACTGTGTAACTTTATTATGAAAACAAGCTACAGGTAGAATGACAACAGGCCCTGAAAGGGTATACTGCATTAAAACACAAAAACTCCCTCAATGTGTTTCTAATCCCATCCCCTGCCAAGTTCTTCCAACTGTTTTCATTAACAGCATTGCAATTTTCATTCATTTAGGGTTTTTATGAGTTGTTTGTTTGTTTTTTTAAAAAAAAAAAAACACACTATGTACTCACTAGAAGATGCAAATATGGTTTAATCACTCTCTGAGAAGGTAAAAAGCAACTCAGTTGCTTTGTAACTCACACTTCAAAGTAAAAAGCTTAAGCCATTTGTTTCACAACAACAGGGCAAACCAAACAACTATTCAGTCAAATCTACAAGTATCTTTACATGTAAAGTAATGCATATGAAAATATTCATTTGCCATTTATCATTAAGATACTAAGCTATTTTCTTTCCAAAATAAGCTTTACTTTTTTTCCCTTCCACGAATGGATCAAAACTATTCAGACTATGACAAGTTATGTTAAAATAACTCTATTAGCATGAATGGTGTGCCCGCTCCTGATACAAGAGGGTTCCATGGGAATTCTTAAGTACTGAAAACGACTCCCATGTGCAGTGTATGAAGTCAAATTATGACTAAGTTAGCAAACTCTCGTGCAGTGCCTAAGGCAGAATCCAGGCAAGATGCCTTGGGAAACAAGATACCATAGGTTTCCTTAGACTCCTAAGGATAGCATTGGGAAGTCAACAATCCAGCTGAAACAATGTGGTGTTTAGCAACCCTAAAGCCAGAGGTGTCTCCAGAAGACTGGATTAAACCCTTCCACATTTAGTTTCCCAAACTTAGCAAGACACTGGATCTCTTAATTCTGCTAAGTTAAGTCTAGTTTCAAAGTTACATCTCTTATAAAAAAGTACCACCTCTTTATAAGGCCATATATTTCAAAACACAGTTAAGAGTTAGGTAAAGGTTCTATAAATTAATGGAAGTTCATAGTAAAATGCTTTGATAACATCTTCTGACCACCCCTATCACCACCACCATGTCCATTACAAGACAAACTCAGTGACCTCTGCCTTTGTGTAATGTCAGAGGACAGAGGAACACCTGAATTTGACCCATCACAGACATGCTTCTACCACATGAGAGTGGAAGAACCCTCCGCAAAGCAGGCTCTCAGCATCGGTAACACATTTTGCTGCGCTCAATATCCAAACCTGAGGACCTCCTACTTCAGGAAACACAGTGCATCAAGGAGCTAGATTAATAGTTACAATGATCCAAATCTAATCTGCAGGCTAGATCTTACTTGCCCCAATTGTTCAAATATATTTGCCTTCACAAGAAGCCACATTTTGAAAGAACTGAGCTACAAAAGAACATCAGGTCCAACTGAGAAAGCTCAGAATTAGTTAAAACTACTAGATTTTTCAGAACGGAGAGTAAGCTCAGCAAACCCATCAGAAGTGGAGATCAGGGAATTATTACCATGTCACTGTGAGCATTTTATCAGCTGTTTAGCAACTGGGAGAGAAACCAAACAGTAAAGCACTAGGCCAGGAAACGGGAAAAGCATTAATTAAAAAAGAATTTTTCTAACTTCTCATAATTTGGGCAGATCTTCATTAAAAGGCATGTCTGTCTACTGTCAGATTTGTGACTGCAGTTCCTAACAACAGAAGATGCCCTGATCTTATATGCTTACAGAGATATTTTCAGTGGATGGGGCTAGACCGGTCAAACCTCTCAGAGCACTTCTTACAGTCTTACACGTGAGAAATCAAAGAAGTCCAGACTGAATGGTTCCCATCTTTTCTGACAGCTCATTGTATTTTTTTCTTCTCATTTGAAGACAGTAGATTCAAAAGCATATGAAGGCTTTGAGTTACCAATTTCTACCATTGTCACTTTATCAAAATAGAAACACATGTAGACAGCTCTATTAAGTTGGTGAAATTGGCCACAAACAAGCCCTGTAATTATTTTGTGGGGACAACGTGTATCTTGTGGTCAATTTAAGTTAAGGACCACATTAGTTTCTGGCCAAATTTTCTTAAATTGTTTTATTTTCTTCAGGTTTTACAAAATATCTAAGTTCTTTGCCAAAGGACTATTGACCTCATGCACTGACCGTAAGTGCAGCAGAATTCATAGACATTCATGGACATACTCTGTTCCACTTCCCTACTTAGCACAGCAAGGACCATGATGACTCAAGGCAAGGCCACTCATTTAGTAAAAATGAAGCATTACATGGCTTGAGAAAGATCTAATCTCATCTAAGGAACCATAATTTTGTGCCTAAAACAAAAGATCCAAACAGCATTCATACGATTTTAGAAGAACTTGTGGACATGAGTAACATGCAATTTTTCCATTTCAATTACCATGTCAGTCCTGACTGTTTAGAACTGTATTCTCTAGTGAAAAAAACAGGTAAGTTAAAAGAAAGCTTTTAGTTTTTAGCTACACTGAGGCTCTGAACAACAAGTAACATATCCTAAACTATTTGCTGCTACTTCTTTCCGCTTGCAAAAAGTCTTCAAAATTAAAGAGAAGTCTTAAGCAGCCTTATTTCACTTTACCTTTGCGTAAAGGAAATTTTCTAAATGCAAACTAGCCATATCAACAAGTCACAAGAATACTACATCAGTAAGTGTTATGAAAATTTTTATTAAAAGGCATAAGGTATTTTTTTTTTAAATGTTTTCCAGATAGGTTCTAAACTCTTATTTTCATTTAGTGAGTGAAGAACTATTTTGCAATATAATTTGAAAAAAATTAAAACCTCCTCCTTAAGTGTTAAAACAAGGTAGGAAACTGAAAAGCTCCCAATCCAGTCAAAAAACATATGCAAGTCATCACGGCACCCTATCTGACAACGCCTCTTCACAAGGACAGAAACCCTACTGCAGAAGTGCAAAATAGGTTCCAAAGCTTATACAAAATATACCTGCAGTAACAGGTATCTTAATTTAAATTTTAGGAAGTTTCCGCCATTCTGTATGTTCCTCTGCTTGGAGTACACATCGCATACACAGTAACAATTCCTTGGAAAGCAGCAACTTTTAAGGTCAGAATCGCTATGGCTTCAACAAAGGGAAGAACAGAAAAAACACTTAGTCATGTCTGGTGTGAGGGTAAACACTAAACAAGCCGTAGCCCATTCTGAAGGGCAGTATTTAAGGAGGACTTCCCTCAGAACTACTCTATTTCAGGCTGAAGAAGTCTACAGGATACATGAACCATAAATGAAGGACTCAGGATTCATATGAATATCTGATACTTCAGGGAGAAAAAAATTAACTTTTAAGTCATTTTCTACAGGCTTGTAGCTAAAACCTGCAACACGTTTATTTAATCTGCTCTCAGAAAGATATACAAGAAACTGAAAAAGGGATGAATAATTTAAATTGCATTAAGACTGCACCTTGCTTAGGTAATTCTACTGTAAAAAAAGGCATTAAGACTGCCATTTTTTCAGTAAGCTTGTGAAAAGATTGTTTATGCTATGTTTTAATCTTTTTATTGCCAGTTAAATTTTCTTAATATAAAAGTGATTTACTCCTTTCCCCAAATTTTTTTTACCTTTATTTTTTCCCCACATTTACCTACCCAATTTCAATATAAATGTGAAGACAAGAAGATTCAAAATGTGTCAAGATCTCAACTGCTCTAAGCTTTCCCCCCAGGCATTCATAAAACTGGATCCAGGTTTTGAATATTGGTCTTTATTAGCTTACGCAGAGAAAATTCTGAGCAAATTTATTTTTGTCTGTCAGTACTAAGTGTTATCCAAATAACACCACAGTCAATATATTTATTGTGTTCTCATATACAGAACAACATCTTTAGCAGAATTCTAGTTGAAAGACTATTTAAAAACATGGTTATTTTCAACTGGAAATGGTTTTCAAAGCCACAAAATTGGTTGGAAACAAAAATACAATCACCTTTCCAACCTCTCTCATCTACTGTGAGCCAAAGGGATATCAAAAGGAACATTTTATACAGAATATACATTTACCTACACATGAGTGATCAAAGGTGTACAGACAATGTCAATATCACCACACTGCATTTATTTTGATCGGCTTTTAAGAAAATATTACAGTAGCACATAATGGTTTAAGACATAAGCATAATCTCAAAGTTGTAATAATCAATAGTGAAGCTATGGGGAGAAAAAGAGCCCTTAAAAAGGATTTGAAAATAAAACTTTGAAAAGCTTTTGCAAAAATCACTCTTCATTTCCTGTCGGACTGACATCACTCTTCTGCCAATTACAGCAGCTTCTATGCCCCATTTTGGCCACTTCTCCCACAAGCTTTCATGATTTCTCATTTGTCATTCCTGGTGTCTGGAACACCCACCTTCCTTCTCTTGAAGTCCCATTCTAAGATCCATTTCTGCAACGCTGCCTACAGAAAGAGCAGGCAACTAAAACATCCATTCATTTTGTCAACAACGTGCCAAGCATCAGCTTACACTGTGTACACTGTAGAAGGGTAAACTGAGATCAGAGCTTACTACACTGCAATGATTTCTCCCTCAGTGCATCAAATCTAGAAGTGGGGATTTAATATCTAAGAGTCTCTTTGAAGAAATAGCGTTTACTGTTTTTGAGAGTGCTAGCTGCACCTCTTGGTGCTCACAGAAAGGAAATTACGCCCAACATTATAAATATTCCATTGTGCTTGTCTGCATCTGTGATACAGGGACATATGTAATGGACATAAACAGAAATGAGCGGCCTATTTAATTTTCTTTATACTGTAGTACATTTTAAATCTCTGCTGTCTCACCTGAAACTTCTCAAACTAACTTATGAAACTGAATTGGAAAGCTGCATTTAAGCATTTTTGTCTGTTTCATTTTGTTTTAAAAAGCCTTCTACTCTAAACCTATTCCCTACTCTGAAAATCAGGTTTAAAAACCAGCTAACTGTCTGTAGGAAATGTTTATGTTTACACAGGTCAAGGTCTGTCAGATGATGTTCACATCTGCTATAAAACAACTATATTTCTGGACAGTCATGGAGGCAGACTTTAACAAATGACACTTTTTGAAAGTCTGATGCGATTTTATTAATTTTTTAAAAATCAAAATAGAAATCTAGCCTATATGTTGCTGACACATAGTAAATGCAAGCCTGTCACAAGATGGTATTACTGACCTTCAGGTGACGTGAACTTCTAAGACATGCTAAATTAGAATATCTGAGCAGACAAACAAGCTGCACAAGGCATTTTCAGAAACTAAAAACAGTTGAAGATATAAAATGCAAAACCACAACAAAAACACTGAGGACACAACATGTAAACACAAGACATAATTAATAACCCAATTTAAGTTACAAATACAATTCTTAAAGATTCTTTAAAGAAAATCTAAAGCCCTGGCAAGCATATGGCTGAAGTTTACATGTATAAACTCACTAAAATTAAAGTATTTGCCACTGAAAACACAGTCATGCAAAGATTAAAGCTAAATGAAGCTCTCCCTTATGTAATATTTCACATACTTGAAACTACCTAGCTATTGAAAAGGGAAAAATAAGCTTATTCAACTTACATCTTTTTCTGACCGATGTGGGAACATCGATGATTGGCCGTAGTACATGTTCTCATCATGGTAGTCACCATCAACCCCCTCTACAAACTTCTTCCTTGAAGCACCAAACATGCTGTTTGTCACCTAAATAAGAAGGAAAATTATTACATCCCATATATGATGTGGTTTGCTACATACTTAGTGTATATGTCAAATATATGTAAAGATTGTTAAAAAACAAACAAACAAAACTTCCTAAACATTTGAAAATTCCTCTTAAAATATTTTCTGTATATTGCCAAAACAATGGTTCTTTCAAGTGGGGTTTTCATGTGACAGGAACTAGTATTTCAGAAAGGACTGGGGCAGGGAGAGGGGACACACTTCATTTTTTGGAGGAGTGTTGGTTCTTTGGTTGTTTTTTTTTCTGAGTTCCACAACTTTTCACTCAGTTTTTTTTCTTTTTTAATTACAGAATGTCAGAAAACAAAAGAGCAAATTTCTCAAATCTTCCTCTCATCAAGTAAACACTTCCAATCTGAAAGAAGAAAATTAAGGAACATTTTTTAGAGCTCGGACACCTTAAAAGAAATTACAAATACAAAAAACTGAAGAAAAAACATCTGTGAGATCATCCCCATGTCTTAGTCTTAGCACCACAACTTTCAAAAAGGCTCTTTCTACTTGACCGTGCACACTCAAGAGCCATGATTAGGTAAGAGAAGGCTGAGGTCATCCACACTCAACCACTCATCACACAGACTGGCAAAGTTGCTATAGACAGCCCATAAAAAAACCTGCTAGATTTATTTTGCCCTTTCTCCCATGGGCGCACACACAGAGTTGCTAAGTCAGGAACCAGAAACTAAAGAAACAGCAACCACACGTTTGATCACGAAACCTTAATTCATAAGAAAATTTAATCCTGCAGCAAGGTCATACAACATTACTAAAGCACCTACCGCATGCAGTGCATATTTATACACCTGACTCTCTTATTTAGATAAATAACACACCTCTTAAGTTTCTAATCTATCTGGCTACAAAACACTGACACAGCGCAGTGTGGGCTAACAAAGCCCTGTTTTAACCTAAGAGGTTAATGTTCAAACCAGCAAAACGGCACATACTGGTCAGCACTGAGCAACTCGTCCAGTTTCTTTTACCATATGAGGCGACTGGAGAGAGCGCAACCAACAGAACAGTAATCAGCCCTGAGCTACCACCCTACATAACATGCCTTCAAATGGATCTTTAACATCTTGAAAGGCAAGTAAGCCAAGTTACAGTTAGCTTATGAAATGCTCTGCACCCTAACATTTACTGTCTTCACTACTGAGAGCATTAGCAAAACTTAAAAAAAAAATTAGGACAATTAAAAACATTTTTATTAAGAATCATTTTGCACTACCTTAGGCTCACGCTTGAAATTGAAATTTCAAAACATTTATTCCAGTTGGCTGCAAGGAGAGTTACTTACAGCTTGAAATCCTTTTATCTCTACTGACACAAAATTACTCTGATATTTTCTTCACAGGGTGGCTTATTCAAATTTCACCTTTACTGACGAAGACTTCTAGGCAGTGTTTAATAGCATAGGTGCTCCTATATTAATAACAGCTTAACCCCATGATTTTGAAGTACAAGGGGTTTTGAGTAAAGTCAACACTTGGGGTGCATTTAATACAGCTATAATCACAGAATTGCCCTACAACATTCAGCTAAACAAAAGCCTATACCACTACTCTTACAAGAGCATTTCAGCTATTTATACTACTACTGTCTCAGAACAGATTTATAACGTTATACACATATGAAGGCATGTAAAGGTACTGCACATCATCTCCAGAGTAAAATTGCATTTTATGGTATTTACACAAATGTGCAAACGTAAGGTCCCACACTGCTCAAATGAGTTCAGCTGACTTTCATGCTTGTAGGGAAGCTTTCATTACACTGCAACGGTATCCCACTGTGCTAATCCCCTTACAATGCAATTATCACCTACCAGATGGGATGGAGCATTTAACAGGCTAAGGGGATTATCTTGTCCTTTGCACTGACTGAGTAAAGAGCAGAGAGATGAGCAGTTGCCTTTTACTGCTGAAAAAAGGATAGTTAAATGCTTTGGTGAAGCTATTCCAAGCAATAAGAAGCTGAGCGTCTCAACCAACTGCTGCTCTTGAGAAGGTGAAAGACAGCTACTCTCAAGTTCCAAAGAATTTTTTGGTGCTCCTTTAACAACACCTGGGCTACAAGAAGAAATTTTTTTTTTGCCACATAACCTTCTCTTGTGACACATCATCAAGATAACAAAAGTCACTGAAGCATACACCATACTGTACTAATGTAATACCTAACCCTGAGCTACAGTATGGAAACTATATAAGAGGGAAAAGAAAGATTCTGCCTTTGACCCTGTAACTTTTGATCTATTTCCACAAAGGTTTACACATGGCTGGCCACACACACCATAAAGATTTCTAAGTCAGTGGGGTAAGATCAGTGCTTTCAGTCTTAAAATACATGTTCAAAGCTACTTCAAGAAAGCTAGTACATCCAAATATGAAACCTATATACTGAAAAGCTGAAAGATATTTTAGACAATTTAAATTTAGTGAAGTGTTCTTAAAAGATTATTTTCTATATTGGTAATCATATAAGACAATGGCCCAGAAACTAATAAAGATTATGGCCTGAAGGCTGATAAAGTCCACTGATATTAATTTGGAGTCTTATAAGAGCACAGTTATTAAACAAGAAATTAAGAAACTTTTAATAATATTGATATATTCATTAGCAACCCATGTTTCTACATGATACCTAACAGGTCTGTACTGATGAACTCTAGAGAGCAGAGGAGTGTGTTGTGGACTGCAGCTGCAAGGGAAGAGAAGGCCAGAGGAGCCCTGCCTGCAACCCAGCTGCATCACTGCACCAAACAGCGCTTGAAGACCTTCAAAAACTTTTTGCAGAGACTGACACTTCTTCACAGCAGCTTGTTTGTAAGCAATTCTGTGTCATTCAATGCTGCCAAGCAAAGCAGTTGCGTGCAGTGCTCAAGCTGTCCATGCTCCCACCAAGGGAAGCCGCACAGGTGCTGGAGGGCATTCTGGCAGCTGTCTGCACCCCTAACAGGATTTCACTTCGCTAGAAAGAACTGCCATTTGTTCTCAGGGTGAACCATAGCACAGAGGACACAGAGAAAACGTGGCATTGCAATTCACACTGCTATCCAGCCCTGTCACAAAACAAATAGCACAATAAAAATGAGGCAGCCACTAAAGACCAGTAACTGAAGGGGCAGGAACTGGGATTTGAGATTGAAGCTGCAGCTGCCGTAGCCAGGCTGCTTACTTCTTGCTTGTCCTTACGCTAATACCAGCAGCCAATTTATCTACTTCCCAGTAGTTGCTAGCGACAGCAAATGGCTGGCAAACTTCTGAATTAGAGCACCTATCCCCCGCCAGACTTTTATAATGCTGTGGCAGGTTTACACAATGACAACGTCAGCTGGTTGCCAAGTTAGCAGTAGACATCTTCCTATCCTCATGAACTTACTCCAGTACTCACTAACATACTAATTAGTGAGTCATGCTACAAGCATATGCACAGATACTAAAAAAAACACTGTTGCAGGACTATTAGTAAGAAGGGGTAAGAACAACTGGGGCTGTGCCGAACACTGGCAGATCTGCAGATGGAACTTTCTTGCTTATTTCTTAGGACAAGAAGCCACCAGGAAACATCATACACAAGGACTGCAACTCTGTTTTCATAGACTGATAGATTAGTGATCAATTACCTACAAAAGTAAATACAGCAAAATCCATGCAGTATCTATAAATATATTTTAAACACTTGGGAAAGTAACAGTGACCTGAGGTTTTGTACCTTCACAGGGTCTAGACTGATGAGGTAAAATATACAAATCAGCTCTTGTATTTAAGACCCTTATTCACACACATATATACCTATATACACACACATTTATGCCAACACAATCTCAGAATTGGTACTCCAGTTGCATGGCAATTTTATGAACTAAAGAACTCCTGTCTACTCAGCCTAATTTCATACCGCTCCCTCTCCTAATCCTGTAACTACTCTTCCTGTTCTACTGTGGGAACTCAGTCCCCTGTTGCACAAGACACATTGGCAGCGTAACCATTCATTAAAAATGTAAAAATGGTGCACTTCTGTCAATTCATCCTTTAGCATAACATTGCAAAAGTACCTACAACTCCCACTGGTAGAACCATGTACAAATATGATTAGAAAATATTCGTGGTAACAGAGGAAAGAGAAGGAGCTACATGTTAGGATGGAGTTCAAAGACCTAACACCAGCCATGCTGCCACAAACCATGCCCAATTCCGACCAGATGAACACATGCACTGCTTTCCAAGCACAAGCACATGGAATTTAAAAATCAGATTTGACCACAACTTCAAGTTGATGTTAACCATGCAAAATGAACCCTTTAAGTTATTCTGTGGAAGATTTCCTAACAACCACACTACAGGGGAACTAAAAGCACCACACAAACGTTAAGAACTTGAAGCATCTAATAAGCAGTTTGCTGCGGTCATTGACCTTTATACTGCAGCTGAGTACATAACACACAACAAGGTTTTTTTAAAAAAAAAACACAACCCCACAATATCAAAAGACATTATTTTCATTGCAAGAAACACTGCAGTATCACACACTTCAGCACACAAAAACATGTTTGTTAGCAGTAACTGGAAATATGTTATTGATACAGAATTGGTAAGGAAAAACTATTAAAAATTTTGTCGTCTTAAGCTGCAAAAAGATCTTCTCTTATAATCACTTAAAGTGATACTATGCGTATTAAATTAGTTTAACAGCCTGAAGCAAATTACGGTATTAAAATGTGAAAACTAATTATGTTTCTGTTTTGCAATATTTCTATAGGTAGTGCCCAAGGAGAACTCACTCATGACATTAACATAGCCAACTCTAAGCTAAGAGGATACTACAAAATCTCCCTGGAGAATGAATAATTTTAATTTTGCATAGAGCAGAAAAATCAATCATCACATTAGAGCTGATTAAACTCATCATCTTTTATGAGAGCTAAAAACTATACACAGTAATAGAAGTTATAAAAAAAACCAAAATGCTTTAGGAATTTTAGCAATATATTCCCCTTCCTGCTCTTTCAATGATATTTGTCAACATGCACACTGTCATTACTTGAGAGCAATTAGAAGCTGTAATCTCAGTCTGATGTTACAGAGCTTCCACTTATCTACGTACTAAGGCTTCTGACATTGCTGTTTAGGTCTTATTAAGCATAGTTAATCATAGAATCACAGAATCACCTGGTTGGAAGAGACCTTTAGGATCATCGAGTCCAGCTAGCTGTTCACCCTGTGCTGCCTGCCAGGGTCCCTAAATCATGTCCCTCAGCACCACATCTACACATCTCTTAAAACACTTCCAGGGATGGGGACTCCACCACCTCCCTGGGCAGCCTGTTTCAATGCTTGACAACTCTCTCTGTAAAGAAGTTCTTCCTGATATCTAACCTAGAAAAAATAACTAATAATAAATCACTTGATTTTTCTCTTCTGGTACAGATCACTGTTTTCACATAAGGTAACATACTCAGCATAGTCAAAGTACCTATAAAAGTGACCCTTAATGAGTCTCTCAGTGAGAAATATGTGTCTCAAAAAAATGTCTGTCAAAAGTCACATGCTTGAAACCACCAAAACAGCATGCAGCTGAAGTCAAAATACAGAATTTGGAATTCCATCAGTAGGTAAAAGATAGTATAAATTTATTTTATTGTAAAAACTGCTACTGTTCATGATCCTAATTCTTGGTGTCAAAGATAATACCTGTTTGCCCAAACTGGAACTGATACTCAAAAGAATATATACTACCAACTTGCTAGATGCCCAAAATCTCTCAAATCCTAACCCTCTTAGTGGTAAGTTATAGCTATTATACACTGGCACAAAGAGATACATTTTATTTTATGGATGAAAAACAAAACAAAACTAAAAGCTGAGATCCTTTGCTCCCTCATTTCATTTCACAATCATAGTCACTCCATTTCTCCAAGGTAACTGATAACCTCTAACAGTACACTATATGCTTATGCAATGGTAACCCTTCAGACAAAAACTCTGTAGTACCAGTAGTAAGTAATCATGGAAAACTGAATGTTTTGCTGCATTTCCTTTTTTGTTAAAAAGTATTTTTCCTTGATGAACTTAATATTGGCACAGATTTGTACTCACTGCATGAATACATAGTAAAACAGGCGTTTTGTCCATCTTTAACAACTTCTTTTAACTTAAGTATTTTTAAGTTTACATCTCAGAGATGTGGAAGACTAAAATGAAGACCATCACAATGAGACACAAATTTTCAAAAAAACTGGAAGGTTGGATAGCCTTTAGAATAATCTCATATTATATTGATCATAAATCGATTATTTTCCAAATTCACAGAGCACTGTAGAAAATAACAGCCATAAAGCAACTATCCGATTTACAGACTTATTTAGGTCAGGTCTCAAAATAGTTCAAGATATAATCGGTCTCCTTAAAACACTGCGTGGTCTCCCCTTTCAAGAAGGAAATAATATGACATATGAGATGCACAGCAACTTCTAACAGTACCGGAACTCCAGACAAGAACTTTGAGCATGAAGAAAATAAAGAACATAGAGTTAAGATTTTAGACTATCCTCCACTTACATCATCAAGAACAGCCACCTACAAGGTAAAATTCTTCAACTGTTCTGTAAAGTACAATAACGCTTTCAAAAGCTATACTAAAACTGTGAATCTCTGTTGCATGCAAACTATGTCAGGTAAGTGCAGTATCTAACAACAAATAAGCCACAGATATTCTCCTGACCAAGATCTACATGCTAGCTTTAATCATTGTTAACTATTACAAAATGAACACTTTTAAACACTCCTGAAATAAAACAGCACAGGAGGAATAATAAAACCCATCCTACATTAAAATAAAAATAAACCAACATGAAATTACTGAAGTTATACTTGAAAACTGAGATTACAAAAAGCTCCATTTAATTGTCATAACATGGTTGACACCATCCCAATCTGGGGCAGATTCCTGCAGGTTCCACTCCTACTAATCACAGGCACAAGAGTTGGAAAATGCAAAAAACCAACAGTGCTGGAGGATATGTGGATGCTTTTTATGTGTCTGATTAATGAGATGTACTCACTCAGGAAATAATCTTTGGATATACCATTCAACGAAATCCAAACGCACACAAGACAGACATTTATTTCAAAGATGAGAAAGGCAAGGGAGTCTGCAAAAGTGACCAGAAGGACAAACTAACTAGCACTCGATCTAGAGCAGCTGTGGGGAGAAATCAAAATGATGTCAAATGCATTCCACCTTATTGTGGTGACTTGAGAAGAAGCAGGAGCATATGACTTCATTGCCAGGTCTACAAAGGACAAGTCTTGACTAACGGGACACATACGTATACCCTCACATATACTGTGAAACACACAGCTGGATTATCTGTCAAAGACATGGTTTAAGAATTTTGTCAATCAGCAACAACTATTACTTGTATGATAATACTATAAATAATATGAAAACCCAGATCAATATACCACTTTCAACAGCCTATCCAAAACAAGAATATATTTACCCACTTTCTCTCTTCTTGATGCTTCCAGTCATTTGTAGTACTTACAGCTCATTCAAGATTAAGAGTGAATCTAGATTTAATTTCACATAGCATTGCTGACTTACTACTGTAAAATGCTATATGTGTGACTGTGCAATGCCCTTCAACTCTAAGGTTTCACGTCGAAAGATGACTATTTTAGAAAGAAGTGACAATCATGCCAGTAATGCTAGGGGGCAATATGTTGGCTCATAGTTTTAAGTATGCATGCAGTGAACAACAGCAAGAATCTTGAAAATAAACAACGTACTGGCATATTTCTATTACCTATGAAGACACTCCTCAGCCACATTTTTAATGAGAAGAAACTAGTTCAATTTGTAAACAAAAAGTAACTTTTAAAGTTTGTTCTCAGTTGATGATCCATCGAGACAATTATCAGCTATATATACACTATCTGTGTACCGCATTTATTTAATGACTGTCTTTTGGGAATACCATCAAAGAAGAAATCAATTACGCTAAGGCAGCAGACTTAACCAAAATTAAGTTCAGAAACCAAAGCAGCTTCTGAAGTACCTATGTTGTCATGGGAAAACAAAATAAAACCCCACAAGCAAGCAACAAAGCATATAAAATAACAGATAGACACAATTGCATTTCTAGTGACTATTACAAAACTTGTCTATGAAAACTAGCATTTTGTTAATACGGAAATGGGTCAGTCTTAGAAAGGAAAAATTCAGCTGTCAACTTTGTAAATAATTTAAAAAAATAATCCATTCTGGAAAGATAATGAAATTTGCCTCAGATATTCTCACAATAAACTTATTACTACTCAGAAGTTTCTCTGAGAGCTTCTCTCAGCCAGTATTCTGCACCTCAACCATAAGAAAACTTGACATTGCTGGATACCAGAATGACAACTTCCTACCTTCTTTTGTTTGATAACCTTTGACTCATCCCATTAGGTAGTTCAGGAATGCACTGGCTGAAAACTACTTGAAGTTTTAACTAAAAATTGATTTTGCAGTTGAACAACATTACAGTTTGCCATATGGACTGCCTTAGTACTTTTCAATATTCTGCAGTAGACAAAACAAGTTTTGCTGTGTTTCAGAAATTACCCTTCCATAACAAATTTGAGTAAGATATCCTCTAATTCAGCAAGTTATCTGTTTGAATTTTATCTCCAGTTTCATGCCTGAGCTTGCCTTTTTTTGTTGCTCTGTGGACTGTTTTGGTTTTTTTTTTTTTTTAAATAAAATAAATAAGAGGCACTTTACCCGGTTAGAAATTCTCAGTCTACTCAGATGCATTCTAGACAGTTCCTTAACAGGGCATATATAACAGTAAAGCCCAGCTTTAAAAGATTAGGAAATGAGCTACTGCACTAAGTTCTTCAGAAATAGCAGAATCCTATCGTTCTCTCCAGTCCCCAGAGAAAGAGGTTGGAATTCAGCATTTTCTTAAACACTGCAATACTCAGAGCAAATCGAAAAAAACTGCAGCAAATTGTGCATATGGCCAAACTCACATGATGTATGTGCAGTCAGAAACCTCCATCAGGCAACTGGAGAAATGAACCCATAAAATAAAATCATACTGAGCACATGCAAATTGTTCTTCCCGAAGACTTAGAACTGTCACAGATTCTCGCATTTCTTATGGAGGCAAAAAAGGAAATAGTGACAAAAAAAGTCAACAGCCAAAGAAATTCACACTGCTCTAAAAACTCATTTCTGCATGAAATAAGTCATAAAACTAGTTATAGTTTAAGTAACTTCAGCTGAAAACTCAACGAGGGGTGCCAAGACAATGAGGTGAAGTAGATAAAGGGAACAAGAAGTTTCAGCCTGAAAAAACTGTTGCAATTTGTATAACCAATGGAAAACAGGGGATTTCAACAGGGAAATACCGATCTGCTGTCAGAGCACTGGTACTATCAACTCTACTGTACTCCCCCTCTGCTAGAACGCACCAAAACAGGACAGTCGTTTTTTCAGTTGTCGTAATTTAATCCCAGCCAGCAACATGCACCACCTAGCCACTTGCTCACTCTCTGCCACAGTGGGATGGGGAGAGAATAGAAGGGTAAAAATGAGAAAGCTACTGTGTTGACATAAAGACAGTTTAATAAATAAAGCAAAAGCTGCATGCCCAAGCAAAGCAAACCAAGGAATTCATTCCCCCCTTCCCATCGGCAGCAGGTGTTCAGCCGTCTCCAGGAAAGCCAGACTCCATCACACGTAACAGTTACTTGGGAAGGCAAATGCCATCACTCCAAATTTCATCCAGTCCTTCTTGCCCCAGCTTCATATGCTGGGCATGACATCATATGGTATGGAATATCCCTTTGCTCAGTTGGGGTCAGCTGTCCCAGATGTGCCACCCCCAACTTCTTGTGCACCCCCAGCCTATTCACCGGTAGGGTGGGTGAGAAACAGAAAAGGCCTCGACTCCGTGTAAGCACTGCTCAGCAATAACTAAAACATCTCTGTGTTATCAACACTGTTTTCATTACAAATCCAAAACACAGCCCCATACCAGCTACTATGAAGAAAATTAACTCTACCCCAGCCAAACCCTGCACACTAGTATATGTTCCATGCTACTTGTATAGCCATATAGCAAAAGAAAAGATCCTCAAGGAACATAATTGCACTCCTATAAGGAGAATTAAACAGGTTAAGTTATAAACCAGATCTGGATTTCTAGCATTTTAATTCATAGAATCCCCAGACCAGACAAATATGTCCAAAAATGCAAAGAAGTGATAAAAAGCTCAGAACAGTTTAAGGGAGAAAAAAAATCATTCTTCACTGATATTCAATAGTTATCATTTATTCACAATACACATATTTTTTTAATAAAAATTAAACCAGGAAGTTAACTAAGCTTAAGTGGGTGTCCTGGTTTGAGCTTAACAGTGGGTCAGACTTCAGCTTCACAATCAAAAGACCTGCTATGCTAAAATCTTTCTTCTCTACCAGGACTTACAGCTTCAATATCACATGTCATACTTTGCTATCTCTGATGCTTGATATCACTCCTAGCCACTCAAAACCTCTTTCCAGAGACAACTCAGATGATGCGTATATGCACCAACAGAGTTTAACCTGGAGAACAAACCAGGTCCTAATCTAGTCCAAGCCAGCCAATTGCTCTCACTAAGATACCACTTGTGAAACGGAGATAATTGCTCCCAGTATTAGGGAAATTATATAAAGGTTTCATTAATAAGGAGCATCTCAGAAATCTTTTATGTTGATACGTCCCCCAAGAGTTATAAAAACAAAAAGCAAACCCTTGGCAGAGCAACACGCAAACCTTATTTTACACTGAAATGAGGTGGTAACTAATTTTCTGAATTATGCCCATTTTAACTAGGATGTTAATAGCTGACACTCCTCCCAAGAAGGAGCCCTTAACTGTTCCGTGAGACAACTCTGTTACCACTTACTGAAAGCAAGAAAAGCCATTTGCTCATGTGGAGAACAGGTAGGTGTGTGATTGCCAACATCACTGCAAACAAAGTCTACTTTTTGGTGCTTCACAACAGCCAGCCATTTTATTACTCTATAAATTCATCTGCAAGCTTCACTATGCTCCCTCTTTTTAAAACACTTACACATTGAGTTACATGCCAGCCTAGTGTGACACTATGCTTAAAAAAAATTTGTATACTTAAGCCTCCTAAATGGTAAGACATGATTAAAATAAAATTGCCTTAAATATGAGTGTGACACTACAGCAACAGCTTGTGTACTGATACTCAAACATCTTACTCATTTTGTACAATTTATGCTTCAAAGCCTTCGCTGAATGTCTTGCATCTGCCAAATCAGAAACTTCTACAAGGAAAGCTGGTGGAGAGGAAAGAGATAAAAACACTCCCAAAGGACTTAGGGAGGCTTTATCCTGCCTGGGGACACAAAATTGAAGACTGCCAGCAGCAGTGATACAGGCCAGGCAGGGGACAGTACCACGGGGGTAGGAGTGGACAAATCAGAAACATGAAGGTCAGCAGGGCCTCACAGGCAAGGGAAGATGGTTGGTGATAGCGTGGCTGAGAAGCAGCTTTTGAGCAGCATGTCAGTATGCTTGTCAGTGAGCCAGTAAGAAGACGATGTGCACACTATCGCTGGGAAAGTATTTTTTCCATTTCTTTTGATCTTGATGTGGTTCCTTATATCTAAGCTAAGCCGATATTGTTTCATGTAAGTGTCCTCCAGCTTTCTCTGAAGAGTCATTACCTAACACATTCTTCAAGTAGTACTTCTTAACAGTCCCATTCAGTTGAAGCTAAAAGTGCCTATGGATAAGCTTTCTAATTTTTTCTTGCTAAAGAAAAATTATTATATTTTTATATTTTTTTTTTAATTACAACCACTTCTACTAACTTTTTAAAACAGCAGCACTTTCTACATATTCCTTCATGGATACAGCCAAACTTTCATGTTTGGTTAATCTAAAACAGTGTATTTTAAGTAAGTCCTGGTTTCCCAAGCATTTCCTGCAGCTAAGCACTATACAGCCAGATGCAGATCATGATTAATGGAGTAGCAACGGGGATTTTTTTTTTTCCTTTCATTAGTCGGATGGAGTTTGTTGACATTAAGTAAATCAGTGCTAGACCCATTTTCACTCTGGCTTTTGCTGGGGCAGGGTGGGGGGGAAGGTATGTTGCCTTGGGGATCACAAGAGAGAGGACAACTGAACAGGAACACAATTAATTTTTAAAGATTTATCTAACAGTACCTTCTCACATGCAATATTTCATGTAAGCTGCTGACCATTTATTCAAAGCATCCTCAAGTAAGATGAAATAACACTATTTTTACTTTATATTTAAGTTCCTTTTAGTTCGTTTTTTTGGGGGTTTTTTTGCAGAAGTATTCTAAAAACAGAAATAGCTGGGAATATTCTCGCCAAAAAATTCATTCTGTACACATAGCACAAACATCTTGTTTTACCCTAAAATACAACTGGAAAATTCAAAACATTAAGTATGTTTAATATATGGAATCCTTGAAGAGAAAGAAGTATTTACGAGCTGCGACAAGATCCTGGCAGCATACTTGCTTCTCAGTGATTCTCCTTCTCCAGACTAAGTGTACGTTCCGCAAAAGCAGAAACATTTCCCAAGAGCATACACAGGTTAAAGTTAAATTCATGTATGGCTTTAGCATATCCTCCTAAAACATACTTAAAAGCATCTGTGACTCTCCAGGGTGAAACAAAAAATGCAAAGTTAAAATTAAAACTTATTTGGTTATTTATTTGATGAAAGCCTTAAGATGCTTTAGGAAGCATGTTTCTCCAAATATTCCAGGGCCTGTTTCTTGTAACCTTCTGACTGCACAGCCAGGCTGTTGTGATTACAGATGTATTGGGTTCAGTCATAAAACAAAGTATGACAAAACAACTTTGATGTTTTTACATCATATCTAAAGAACAAGGGCACAATCAGTCTTTAACATTAAAATAAATTCAGTCATTTTTAAGATAATGAAGAACCAGAATTATTTAAGACTTTAAATTTCTGAACTGCAATTCTTCATTGATATTTTAAGTATTAATTGATATTAGTAAAGGATTTTTAGTTAGATACTATTTCACATGGGAAAAGATAAATTACAGACTCCAAGATCCCTACCATGCTATCACAAATACAATCACCAAGTAAAATGCACCTATCATGCCTTTCCACTGTACTAATTTTTCACATTTAATTTAAGTCTCTTCAATCATTCTGTTCTCCATTTAGCCTGTCAAGAAATTACTTGATCTAGGTATGCACTCCCTCAATTAAGCAGGTAAACTTCAGTCTGACTCTCATATTCTAAAACTTTGGCTCAATACATACTGTGAACTCTGTTCCAATATCAGAAACTGAATTAACTTGTCATTTTTCATTTTAAAGCAATTCCCCTCTGAAGCGACAACATTTTAAAATAGTGCTACCTCAAATCGGCAGTCTAATCTCAGACTGCTAGTGTTGCTTAGACCTGGCCCAAGTTCCAGACATGGGATAGTCCTCTCCATCTCTTACCTTCCTCACAGTTTCTCAGAAAACAGTTGCATGTATTCAGAGATGACATTCAAGAGAGGATGGCAATGTTTAGCACCTCAACAGCCTGATAAAACTAGCAGCAGGGCACTACTTCCCATCATCCTGTTCTCAAAAAATAAAGGAGTATTTACTGAAAATGGGACTACTCGATCTTGAGCTAATGTATATAGTCTTGCTCATAATGAAAGTTTCGTAGTTGCTAAAGCATTTGCAAATGCAAGACCTCAACTTTCAGTTTTTCTTTTCCTATAGCTTATTTCATAAGATTCAAAAGTTATCCCGACCAGCAGCATCACTACACTTTCACCTAGAGTTGCAATAGCAAAACACTCAAATCAGTTTTAGCCTCGACCCATTTTACCAATACTGCATATCAGCCAAGTCCTTGAAGAAGGTCCTGCTTCTTGAGTGATACAATCCCTTCCCCACCCTCCCCTACCCTGCCCAACCTTGAAGTGGGACCGTTAAAAGTTTTGCTTTTAAAAAGACACGTCATTCCAGCATTAAACCTTGTTCAGGAAGGATAGAGAAAGACTCATTTCTTAACCACATCTTCAAAATCCAAAAAAATACTCTAAAGGCAAGGACACGTCTTTCCCTGAGCATCATGCTGGTAAGGATACAAAAGGTGATACATTTCATCATGAACCTATATACTGGATAACATGTTACATAAATTTGGAACTATTCTTAAATTAAACAAAACATCACCCACATAGTGCAGCTCTCTTTCAGTGACAGGACATGTAAAATAATTAGCTCCAAAAACATACAAATGGCAAAAGCATTTACAAATACTGAAGTATTCTTTTCGTTTCTTTTTCTTTTTTTCTTTTTCTTCATTACTGTCATTACTGCACTCTTAAATAAATGTATTTATTACCACTTTTGCTAACCCTTTCTCCCTTTTTAAAAGAGAAGTTCTCAAAATGCTTATTGCTATAAAGAAAAATGTTCCTGGAGGCATCATATCTAAACAGTCCATAAAGCAGCATTGTGCACAATTCACAACTTCCAAAACCTAGCCACGCACAAAAAAGTATGTTTTGCTTGTTCTGCACAGAGTTTATCTTCAAAAACCTAGTTCAGAAACAGCAATACTTTTAATGTATACGTGTAAGAATAAGAAAGAAAAAATAATATTCTGTACAGACACTGGATGTATATCATACATCAAAAGCTTTCAGTTTATTAACAGAAAAAATGACCATATAGCCGGATCACCCACATAAGCGAAATGTAGAAAAAAAATTCAAGTCATAAACAAATTATTTTTTGGGAATCTGAACTTAAAATGGTTATCAAGCAAATTCTATTGTAGACAAACCATTTGTCTCCAAAATTGGAGATTCCTGAAAAGGAGGATCCATTAGCACCCACTGCTTCTGCGGTACTGACCATAATTTTGTTAAGCAGCAGCAAAGAAAGGTATAGATTACTCAAACTGGAGTACTTGATGAAAGCTTTGCAAGTGGAACACAGAAAAATAGATATACTACTGATAGTTGGTAGAAAGCAGTTTACTTAAGACTCAAAGTGTTCTTTGAGAATAGGAAGGTTGTTTAGGATACTCTAAAATTAGTTTTAAGGTGACAGTGAATCAGTTACTGGGATGGAGGAATACAAACATACAACCATGATCTACCACAGGCTGCAGATACAAAAATTGATCGTAAGCAAGTTTTTTTTAAGTGACAGAGAAGTCTTCTACGCATACACTGGACAACTCTTATATTAAGGGGCTACATAGGAAGATTTTCTAAATTTTTTTTAATTGAAGATTCACTACAGTGTAAATCCATCACTGAGCAAGGCTTTCACAAGGCATAATGTTTCACAGCAGTCAAGTCTACTGTCACAGTCCTGCATTTGGCTGTCTTGTTAGCTAGCTGGCTCCTTGATCCAAGTTTGCTACATGGTTACAGCTGTGGTTACACCACACTACAGGGGTGGGCCACAGCCCAAATTTACAGTATCTTAACAGACAAAAAACTATATCTGAAGATCAAGGTACTAGGAAATGAAGGAGGTAAGTACCCTGTTGTGAGAATTCACTTTATCAGAAGAATGAATCTTTGCATGGTGGCCACCACAATGAAGCATATAATATGTAACTGGTCACATGCACTGGTGGATTGAACTAGTGTGGCCAACACAGCGGCCATCCTCAGATTTTCCATCATGTCCCTTCCCCAAGGGGCTGCTAACAAGCTGCAACCAAGGTACCACCAATCCGCCCTTGGTAGTTTAAACTGAAATTCATATAGGATTTGCCTCGTACCCTGTCCAATCATCCCTACAGCAGAGCAGGTACAATCAATCACCTTGGGGACAGGAGCAAAAACTCAGCTGAGGGTGCTAACCACACCAACCACCCCACTTTCACTCCACAGGGTGCCAATCACCACATAGCACCTGCCTGTGCTGTGGCCCTTTATCTGCTCAACTGTCTTTTCATTGGGAAAGAATGCCAACAAAACCCCAATAAAGCCATGGATCCTAAAAGATCTTAACTACTGTTACCTTCATGTTTCCTATGTCAAGTGTTAACCCTCAGCCTAAAATTTCAATCAAAAAACCAAAATATTGAGTCATGCCTGTTAATTTACAATTCAGGTACTACAATAAGGCTGCTGTAAGTAAACAACACTGAAGGAAGGAAAAGAAACTGTGAGCAAGCAATAAGGAACACACAGAGAAAAGATGCAAGATTTTAAGCATTTTGGGTTTTTTTTTTTTAAATAAAGATAAATTTGCTAAACTTTTGATTAAATGCTTAGATAGCTGCTTTGGACATGCACAGCCCAAGTTAAGCAGATAAAACTGAGGAGCTGTAAATTTTCTATTAAAAGATAAGCTTTAAAAGAAGACATGGAAGTTTCCACATTTCAGGTTATTTAGAAATGAAGTAATTCTATGAAGATTTTCAGTATACTATGGCTCTGTGAACTTTGAAAGTATTCTCTACATCCCCTATGTATTAATTTTTCTGGGCTTCCTGTGAAGTCTACAGTCCAGTTAACTGACAAAAGATTGAAATGAAACTATTTAGGGTAGAAAGCGTATCCTTGGTCAATTATATTTTCCTCTTTTTATTATTGGTTTCCAGGTTAACAGCTTACTTTCTTACCACAACTCTGGTATAATTTCAGAGGAAAAATTATTTTAAAATCTCAATTAAGTGACCCAGCAAATTTCTAAGGAAGAAATGCTGGTGCTTAGCCTAACAAGGAGAAAAATATGAGTACCTTTGGGAACGTAGGGACTTCTAACATTTCTTAGCTGATCTTTTGCTCTGTTTTGATGCCTCCTAATTTCTTTTCATGAAGAGCAGAGCATGTATGCTATTCTCTACAAGGATTCTCGTTTCTTTCTCTAAAGACTACTAACTTTTATAATTAGCCTTACACTTTAAAATAAAGTAGAATTTTACAGTTTGTTTCCTCTCCCCCATATATGTTCATAGGGAGTGACACATCCTCCAAATCAGGGTCTCTGAAATATAACTACTTCATTCTTGTTCATATCTGTTCTCAAGGACTTAATACAAACAAAAATCCACATCTGAAAACATTCTCATGAAAACATCCCTCTGTTCTAAGATACCTAGTTTTAAGGGAAGCAAAACATACGTTATGTATAGTCTTCTGTGAGAGGTTTCTGTAAAATTTCTTGATATCGAACGTGCTAGAGATTGGTAAAGAGACAAGAGAGATAGAGAGGTGCACAATCAAAGCAGGTTTCTTTTACAAGGTATTTTAGTATTCCAAAAAGAACAGAGATGAAGATTACTCTCAATAAATGAATGACTTTGCATTTGTGAATCCAGTAGTTCAAAACAGGTCTGTCTGGTACTGCTTCATGAACTATCAGATCTAGCCCAAATTTAAATAAGCAGGGCTGCACTGCCACTCCTGAATCACATGCCTAGGAGCACTCAAGCTATACCAATCCTTACCCTCTGAACCCTGGCAGCTGCATCTGTCTTGAGGATTTCTGGCTTTAGGACGCAATCCTATTGCCTGGTTCAGAATAAATAAATTTGTAAACAAGAACAGTCACTTGCCTTCCTTGTCACAGCAATTAAGTCAGGGGAGCTTTTAGCTTTCTGATGCCAAGGGTATCTGGAACTGCAACTTCTCAAACTCCCGGCTACATGGTCCAGTACTGCACTTTAAACATTGGCTCTCAAAGCTGAGCATTTAGCTGCGTAGGGAACCGTAATTCCACACCTCAGGCTGTTCAGACCTCAGCTTATTTCAAGCACTGCATGGGCAACTGAACAGAAACACATTTTGCCACAAAAATAATTCTCAGAAACTATTAGTAAAAAGGCCCGCTCTCTAATGGTAAACTCCTTACCCAGCTTTGCTCTAGGAAAGTCAAAACAGCCTGGAGACTGCCTTGAAAGCAAACGCAACACACTGATAACTTATTCTGAGGAACAAGAAACCAACCCATGCCAAACATAACGTTTTCCCAATCAATTTGGGATTCTGTGACAAGAGCTAGGAGCACAGAGCAGAAAAGTCCACATTTGCATTTAAATCCTCACACTGAAACTCAACTGAGTATAACAAACAATACATGACAAATGAAAAGAAAAATTCTTCAAAGTTACTTCCAGGACTTTCGGTACTGTGTCACTGAATTCAAACATATATTGACAGAATGCAGAACACAGTAATCACGGAAGCAAGCTGTTCTTGTGGTTCACTTGACTCTTCTGCTCATCTTATTCTCATGAATCTTAAGCATGTCATGACATGTTCCTAGGAACAGATCCATGCTACTTTAACATGCTATCTGGCAAAACTTTTAGCTTCACATGTCATCTCAGCACATTCACTTTTCTCCCCCCCCCCTCAATACTTTGTAGTCTCTAATTAACCCACATTCTGCAGTCAGCTGAAATTGCTTCCTAATGCAAGAATTTAACAAATTTTACTTTTAAAATGCCATAATACCTCTTTCGGAAATGTAACCTCCTTCCTACTTTGCTTTTAGACCACAAATACAAAAACTGGCTACATTAAATAGCACAACAGTTTGAAACTTGCAGTAAAAAACAAAGCCACTGAATTTTTATTTAAGTGGTGTAAGGTAAAACAAAACAGTCGTGAAACTAAGCCTTCCAGCTTTATTTATTGAATTAAATGCAATGGTATCCTGAAATACCCTAAATAATTACTAACAACGTGCATTTCTGTATGGATGAAACCAAGTTAGTTTTGAGGACTTTTTTAGCCTTTGCCATTTGACCTGAAGGAACAGTCGGTATTCCAAAGAACATTTACTTGCAGAGCAGACTACGTCAACGTGAAAATTTTAATCAAGGATTTCTATTATTTCTTTTTTTTAAGGGGATAAATAAAACGTGATTGTTATTCACATGCCAAAAGGCTGAACTCACTCACAGACTGTATGGTGCAAAGTTACCATCACAGAACCTTGACTAACTTTTGTTATGACTACAGAATACCCTAAAATAATATACTGTAGGGTAACAATTATTGCACTACATTTCAATGCACTGAATGTAGTAAAACATCAACAGTCAACAAAATAAGGGTGCCTGTGCCCAACTCCTTTAGAACTTACATTATGTAAGTTATGTTAAAATTTGGGAAATCCATCAGAAAGAACACTTTGTTTACAAATCTTAAAAATATTTGCAAAATTTTTAAAAGCACATAGAAAAGCAAATAGCCTTGTTTCAATTTCTCTCTACCACACAAATGTACATATGCATCACTCCAAGGCACTTTTTAATAAAATCTCATAAAATTAGGGAGCACATTAACACACTTCAATGCCACTTCCTTCAACACCTCATGGTTGACTCTACTGCCTGAATATTTTAAAGAGCAAAATCTTGCATTTTGTTAGTTACCCCAGTCCCTTAGAATAAGGTTCTCCTTGAAGAACCTTAAATGCACTGAAAACAGCCACCTACCTACACAATGCACTTTTGCCCATTAATTTTTTGTCTCTGCTGAGGTAAGCAAGTTTTGACCGATGACCACTTCCTGTAAATGAAGTAAATTAATAAAACATTATTAGTAAAAATATATTATCTTCCAAACTTCTTATAATTTTAACTGTTCCATAAATGGAAAAAAAAAACCCTTTTGAGAATATTTTGTGCACTGAAAATAATACAAAAATAAACTTAGAATAGAAAGCTTTTGAGTAGATTCAAAGCAAAAAACAAACACAAAAAGCAATAAACATACACCAACTAAAGCAGGAGTCATTCACTCTCAAAATTTCATTAAAAAACCCCCACAAAATTAGTACTCTTTTGGAGTCTTACGATAAAAATTAATCAATAGTAATTTTTTTTTACCAGAAAAAGGAGTTCACAAGAGGAACTAAAAGGCTACAGAAATCTAATGTATCTACAGATCCTCTGTCCAAATAGAAAGGCACAGATGCCGTGACCCCGTAAAGACAAGTCATTTGAAAAATAATACAGAATTAGTTTCATAAGAAAACAACATAAGGCATCACAAATGCTCCCAAAATTTATTTTTAGCCATGTGTATTTTATTGTTTGCTAAGCCAAATAAAACTTGAATACAGACCGATTCTTTCTGTCACACACCTTAAAGGGAACTTTGCCTCCCTGAAAGAAATACAGAAATACTTCCAAACTGCCCTTGTTACAGCAGAGGAACAAGCACAAATTCATACCCTAAGAGTTTTCAAAGATGACTGGAAAAACACATCCAGAAGCTGGAAACACAGAATCCATGTTTCCAAATCCAAAGAAGGAAGGTAGGAAGGAAACAAAAAACACTCCCAAGAGCAATTTTGGTTCACTAAAGAAATAATAGGAAGGAAAAAAACCACAAAATAGCCCCCCTTCCCCCACCCCTCCAACAAATTCATACCCTAAGAGTTTTCAAAGATGACTGGAAAAACACATCCAGAAGCTGGAAACACAGAATCCATGTTTCCAAATCCAAAGAAGGAAGGTAGGAAGGAAACAAAAAACACTCCCAAGAGCAATTTTGGTTCACTAAAGAAATAATAGGAAGGAAAAAAACCACAAAATAGCCCCCCTTCCCCCACCCCTCCACCACAATTGGGAAAGCAGAAGCTATGACCTTTTGAGATCTCCAGAATCAGTATGCACTGACTGTAACTGGTACCGGAAATGAACAACTGCATCTGTGACAAACCACATCACCCAAGGCTCGAACGCAGAGCGGTATTCTAGGACCCTAAGCTAGTGAAGGAACCAGCTGCTACATGCAATCATAAAAGTTGTCATTTTTTTTTCCCCACCAAAAAAACCCCAAAGGAACATTCATACTGTTAAGAGGGATGCCCAGAAGCAGTACAGCATACCCAGTGGTGGGTAGTGGTTAAAACTCTACCAAGGATACAGGATAAAACTCCACCAAGCATTTTGCACTGCCCCTTCTCACAATACTTTCCTAAGGTTCCTCACCTCAGAAAAGCAGCAAAAATTCAAAATAGATTTGCTAAATAATTCATGCACGCTAATTTGGCAAAATTATTTCTTCAGATTTAAGCAATTCAGCAAAAACACTTCACTGAAATTATTGCTGAAGCACTGATACTCTGGGGGACCTAATACAAAGTTGTTATCACTGAACATGGACTGAAATTTCTGAAGAAAGCAACAAAGTTCCTCAGGCCCACAGCAGTTACCCCAGCTGCCCCTGAGCAGTTCAAGCACAGCCCCAGTGCCAGGGCTGCACCCCACAACCAAAATCATGGTTTCCTAATGGCGAGGCAATGGGACGAAGCAAAGCGGGAGATGCTGCCATCTCTGATGTGGCTGTATTGCCCCAGTGCACGCCCAGTCTCGTCACGTGCTGCAAAGAAACTGTAGGACACCAGGCAAGCTTCTGTCCTCCTCCTTCCACTTCCAAAGGTTGCAAAGCCAATATACACCACCAATAAAGGCAGCAGGAGGTGTCAGATTCCCCTGGTTCGGTAGAGGGACCTGGCCTCTCAAGTCAAGTGCCTAAGCCAGACAATCCAGAGGTGCTCACCCTTTGCCAGCATTAACAAACAGCAGTAGTACTGCCTGATGCAAGTAGGACTTGGCACCGTTGGTATAAAGTTGTGTCTGACAGATGGTTCTTCATCTGACCAAATGAAAGCAGTACCAAATACTGTGGAAAACCCACAGGTTTATTTTTTGAGAATGGGATTTTTATAAGAACTATATTTGCTGTTAAACTCCATCCACCCACCCCCCGCTCCAAAACCCGAATTACAGCACTGAAGTCTTACGGGCAGACTGATTCTTTCTGCTTGACAAGGACTAGATCCTTCGAGAACTCATCCACTATAAGACATAAAACTTTAGAGTTTCCAAGATTCCCTTTCAGGTAGGTTCTAAACTCAGAATGTTTCATCCCACATTCAGTAATGCTGCTTTCTTTACCTGTCTCAAAATCTTATGATTTCAGTTCTAGTATCTGTATGCTTCAACAATATTAAGTATTTATTCTAACACTGCAATCATTCAGACTGTATTAAGTTTATTTTATTTCATTTAATTCAGACTTGCTACACAAGGAGTGACATTTTCATCCAGTCCTATAAACCTACTGGTGGGAGCATGCACCGTATTTGACATGTAAATATAATAAAATCGTAAGAGAAACTAGAAAGGGTTATTTTCTTTTCCTGAATAGATATTATAGTCACAGCAGAAGCAACTGGTTTTAGGGTATAATCACTAAGAATCATAATTTTAATATAAAACTAGATTGCCCCTTTCCCTAGCAAGAAGGGAAAGGACTCAGGTTGCAAAGCCTCTCTAGGAAGTACCACAGAAGTAGCTGGGTTTCAGCTTCTCTCTCTCCTCTCTTTACAGCATCAATCAACTGCACCAAAGCAGCTTTCTGTTCAGTTCCCATGCAAGAAAGGCATCTCACACCATTATAACACAATCTTTACCAGGCCAATTAAGACAGCACTGATAAAATCCCACAACACTCCAGCCTTGTCATCCCTGGGACAGGGATTAATAAAGCAAGAGCGGGATCTTATTCGATTACAAAAACATGACTTGAGAGCACTACAGTCAAAGCAAATCAGAAATAAATACATTTTGAATGAGAAAATGTCAACCTTCATCATTTTGTTACATATGTATATAATGTTATATTGAGGAGACAACATGTTAATACAAATATTAGCCTATTTCATATATACATACAAACTCTACACTGATTAAAAATCACTGTAATTCCACCTCATTACAGGGCTTTTGTTCTCTGTGTTTTATGGGAAATGAGAATTCCTCGGCCCAAAGGCTGAGCATCAAGCTGTATTCTTCTTTTCCAAATTAGATGTTAATTTGTTGATTAAGAATTTTGCAGGAAATGGGAAACTCTCCCTAGCAAAGAGATACCTCATGCTCAGGAGAGGCTAACAGCTGCTACCATGTCCTCCTGCATAGTAGTTCCTGACTGCTGCTGAGCTTTAACTTCTGCAGAAGTGGGGAGTCAGTGTCTACTGGGTAACACTCTTACTGGCTCTCAGACCCATGACAGACTTTACACAACCTCCCTAAGGGACCTATTCCAGACATTTGACCATACTTCCAAAATTCCCCCCAACCTCCTAAAAACCCCTTTTATACAAACATCATTATGATCTTACCCTTTGCAGAGGGCACAAAACAGCTTTTCCTCTTCCCCTCCTTCTGTACTCATGAGGTACGGTATTGTACTAGTTTCCAGCAGACAGCATCTCCAGTTCTTCCTCTCTGCTCTTCTGGACCATCTTTTCTAGACCCCTGTTCTTTTTTAGTCCTTTTTACAGTTAGTGTACCTTCTGTAAGTTCAGTACGCCATGTGAGGTCCTAACATTTCTGAATGCAGCAACAGTATTTCACTATGATTTGGACATAGGTATTCCTGTGTATACATCCTGGAATGGTGCCTGCTTCCCTCTCTCTTTCAACAACGTACTGCCAGTCTGAATGACTTACTATTCACAACAAGCACTGCATCATACCCTGGTAATTAATCAGTACCCCTCATTACGTATGTGTACTGTTTGTCATTTCTGTATTTGCCTTTTTATGCAAAATTGGTAAATTTACTTCCTAGTCTATCATCCAATAATTCAGGAAAATATCAAAAAGGTCTAGGCTCAATAAAATGCACATGAAACCTACAGGTTCCCTACAGTTTCATAGTGAAGTACACATACTACAGTCTGTCAGGTAACTTGTAGCTTCAGTCTAGGACATTCCTCCATGTTATTTCTGTAGACTATGCATGTGCCAAAAGCTCTTCTTAACATACACAGTATCTACTGCCTCTCCTCTACCCAGAACTTTTGCTCCACCCAGGGGGAGGATTCTGGATTGCCTTGGCACAGTTTGGTTTTGTACTAAATCTCTTTCAGATTAAGCTTCAAGAGTAACATTCAAGTAAAACTCAATCTATAGCATAGGTTTAGGTTTTCCAAAACCTCAACGAAGTGACTGACCCTACATTTTAACAAATCAAGAAAAACACTGCTAGATACTTTAAAAGTTTAGCCAAAAAACCCCCCGAGCAATCAAAAGAACCCTAAAGACAACACACATTAAGAGCTATCTTATTTTCAAAGAAAATTAGACACAAAATTAAGAACACAGTAAAATAATGAACAATGAAAATGGGTATTAATGCTAAGTTTAACAGAACTACAGAAAATTCAATCATTTTCTCATATATCAGCCCCCGCCCTCCCCCATTTCCCCCTGCGTCCTTTGCTTTTCAGAAATACTATGCGGTATTCATATTGAGCCAATACCACCTCAAATTTCAGACAACATAGCTTGGACAACTATCTCCATGTAAACTAATCCTAGTTAAAAAAAACCAAACAAAAAACAAATTAAGGGCCAGGCAAATTGGAAAATACTTCAAGCATTCCAATCTTTAACACGGATTAATGCAAAGCTAAAACAGATGCCTCTGATGTTAAGACTTTGGTCACATACAGTAAGGACAACAGAAAGTATTTTACTATTGGAAAGATTTAATTATTTAATTTACAGTTCCCAATAAAAATGTTGAAACAGTGTTTACACTGAAACACGTTAAAATATGAATGTCATTTTGCATAATATTTCCTCTTTGCTAAGCTCAGATAATATAGTCTGCTTCTGTTTGTGATACATTGCCTTAATATTTGCATTTTGGATACTGAAGAAGGTTGCTTGCATTTTTCCCTGCAGAATAATTACTTTGAAAGATACTTTCTTCATAGTCTCATACTCATTAGCCCTGACTGATGGACAATTTCATTAGTTTCAACTTTGATTTGCTGTTGTTAAAATTGAAAACTAAATTCATTTCAGCATCTTCCCTCAAATTCAAATATTCTTATATTGCTTTGACTTCAAATTCTTGCAAAAACCTTCAGCTGGTCAGCGATCCTAATCTCAAGCACTTCAGGTCATTTTCAGGAATAAATTGCTAAGAGAAGTCTTAGTTTCCCCATCCCCAAAAGAAATAGTTCCTACCTCCTGTCTTTACTAATGCATGAATAAAAGGTTTCTCTAGGTAATGAGGCCTTGTTGTCTGCTCCACCAAACCAAGGAAATCTGCAGCACAAGGTCTTTGTCAGTAATGGAAGAGATCAGAAACAGCTGCACAATCCCACTTTCAAAAGCAACACTTAGGCTTGCTTTATAGTCAGTAAGAGAATTATCAGGGGAGGCATCGCTCTCTAGAGTGACCTCTATCCACTGACTATAAAAGGAGATGGAAGAGGTACATGAACCAGATTTCAAATTTGTTAGTAATTAAATATAAGCAAGGCAGACCTACTCACTACATCTAGCTGAGCATATTTCACATTTCTTCTGATCTTGCTGATTGGACAAAGTCAATAATCCTGTATTTGTCAAGCCAGAATTGTAATGGTTCATGCTGAAGTGAGTATCATAGTTTTACTTTGTCACACAGAAATGCAACCATGCACAATAAACTAAAACAGATTTTGCCACTTGCTGTATTTATCTGCAGTTCATGTACTTATGCTCTCACATACTCTATTTCAACAGCATTCTTACACTTATCTAAGACTGCTCTAAATTGCCAGTACTAAGTCAGGATGCAGCACTTGAAGCCTGAAGTAGACCAGACACCAAAGATCTGCACTTAAAACACTAAAAAGTGATTTATAAACCACCCAAACATGCAGAACTTTGGCAGGAGCACAAAACAACTATACAAAAGGTAGTGAACAAAAACCAAACATTAAACACAAAGGACCCATAATCTTGAATTATCTTTTACCATAGTCACTACCACCATTAACTTGAGTGGGAGACAGCTACCACCAAGCAGAACCACTACTACTTTGCAGACAAGGTCACTTACGTGACCCAAGTGCCACAGTTGGCAAGTACAGAACCACAGAAATATCCGAATAAGGCTTCTAAAACTTCCTTCTATGTAGGTAAAATGAAGCAGGAAAAAGAGAAATACTTGATACTTGTTCTCGTAGCAGTTTCCCCTTTATCCACTTCAGGAATTAAAAAACAAAAAGATGATCTTTGTTTCCATATAAAAGTCCAGAATACAGCAACAGTTTCTATTCAGAAGTCACTATCTGTCTATTACGAAGAAAAATAATGCACGAAAGTTTTAACTAGTGGCTTTAAAATATTAATGAAGAGATCATCCTAAAGTATTGAGATTTCTGCATACTGTTCTATCCAGTTTACTCAACAACAACAAAAAAAACCCAACACTCCAACAACCAAAAACCCTTCTCTATTTGACACCTTACGTCCACGTTCTTGTTCACTTGCATCACGCAGATGACCGAACAATCCTAATAGAACAAAGACTTTCATTTCACCGAAGTTAGGGAGCAGGAGTATAACAATCCATATATCGAGATAGACACACACGAGTATGTGTGTACATGCATATCTCAATAGAAAGGTCTCCCTGTAGACTACAGATCTCAAAAGCTTTACAAACTAGTAGCACTCAAAATGCTGGGGGTTGTTTTCTGGTTTTTTTTTTCAATTTGATAATATATGCCTCCTATAATGTAAGCTTCCTGCTTTTATACACACAAACATTCTCAAAAAAAAAAAGTTCACAAAAGAGTAATCTCTGGGTATTCAAAGTCATACAACCTAAGCAGATATTCAGCTTCTGGCTAACAATATTCAAATTCAATTACATTTTTCAACTTGCTCCTCTCAAAATTTTTCATTAGCCTGTATAATTTGACAACTCTTTTTCACCTTTCACTTTTAATTCTTCTCATATTGCACTTCTCATGACATAACTGTAAAATCCGTATCTCTTATCTTTGCACAATCTGTTGTCTTCCTCAGTATCTGGGAAGGGTATATACACTGAAGACTTCATCTGAGGAGTGATTTTCCTATGGGAAGACTACTTACTTTTAACAGATGACTAAGAATGATGAAGCAGTCATTTGGTTAGATTTCAGATTGTCAAAGATCTTCTAAACAGATATAAAAGGACAAGTAAATGTCACAGCAAAAATGCATAAAATTGCAGCATTCCAAACACACTGACTCAGTCCACGCTGCACAGATGTAACACAGGCCCCCTACTATGACCAGGGCTAAGAATGAACAGCAGTCATCTCTTTGGACAACATGCTAGCAAGAAAACAACCTTAATGTGGTACACAGGGAAAAGTGCAAAATGTAGCTAAGTTGCCATCACTGCATCAATAGTGAGCCATTTCCAGTGCAGAACCAACCCAAGAGATATAAAGAGAATAAAAACACTAAACCCGAGAGAATAAACATGCAGATAAAAGGAACTTCAACTGGGTATATGGTCAAAAAGGAGTTTTAAAAAAAGTAACGATCTGGTTTGGGGCAGTATAGGTAACTGCTTACAACGTCAATAAAATTACGCAAGTTCCTGTTGATACCACATGCTTTTACGGTCTCAGATATTTTTTCCGTTACCTGGAAATTATAGCTACCCAAAACATTCAAGCTGTTTTTCAGTGTTCTCCAATCAATAAAAGACATTTCAAAATATCCATTGTAGGGGATCATTATTTTAATCCCAAATTTTAATACAAGAAACATTAAATGAGTACTATGCTAAAAATTGAAAAGCATTACTGTCGGAAAAAGAAAATCAAAAGGTACCTTCAGAATCCCAACAAGATGCAGAAGCAGATGCAAATAAAAGCATGGACAGTACTAAAAGAGCAACCAACTTTCTAACCGGTCAGAAGTAAATTTTGACCTTGTTGTGCTCTCTAGGGTGTACGAATCCCAGCATTCATCATTGCAGCACTAAAATTAACAGAACTGATATTTCAAGAATTTTTCTCTGAATGTGCTGACACACATCTGTAGATGTCCATCTCTAACTCAGTGGTCCAAATTTCCATTTAGGGTAAAAGCCATAAAGTGACTCAGACTTTTGCTAAGGAACTCCAACACCTGAAAAACAAACTAAAGGCAAATTCAACCCCTGACATGTTAATATATTTGATCCTGGTAAACATCATGTGACTTCACAATATCTTCTTCAATATTGCTATACTGTAGCAATACATACCATCACTGCCACCCAAAGACAGTGACCTCTCAACCACTCTGATTCACTGAAGAGCTCCAGAAAGCTGACATGACATTTCTGTCTTGCTGGGATAAGCAACTCTAAACCAGAAGACCTATGCATCCCACCCTAGATTAAGTAAAACTAATACAAGTTAAACCTTAAATTGGAAGAAGTAACCCATTATGAAGACAATGCCAAGGGCTTTACTCTGTGTGGTAAGAGCAGACCTAGACCAAGACTTAAATCTGAATCCACTACAATAGAAAAGCCTTTACAGATACTGTGTCCCGAATCACCCCAGTCAGCTGCATGCAACTGATAGGATGCAAGCAAAATCTCTGGGCATTGGCCTTGAAATTTAGTCTCCATTGAGAAAAAAAAGATGTTTCAAGTCAACAATACAGTTTCTTGAGACTCTTATTTAAGAGACCCCTATATCATTATTAGGAAGAGAAAGGAGACAACGTCACCAAACCTTGAAGAAGCTAATCAACCAGATATTTCACTGTTAGCATGTTTGCATCACCAAAAAATACAGATACTTTCTCTGTGATGCTCACTTCCACATTTCCAGTATCCTGATGTTAAGAGAGACACTGATTTCTTTTCTGACTGGCCAAGACAATGGCCAGTACTGAAGGCCTTAGAAAAAAGGGGTGGGGGGGTGGAGGGGTGAAAATGTTTAAATCTAAAATGACTGCATAGTTCTCCTCCTTTTTCGTATTAGAAAAGCAGGTGTAAAATCCTTTCCTTCTGCAGCACAGTGAAACTTTCTCCGGTACATAGACAAAGTCCACACTGACTCCAGAAAGGGAAATGTAGTGGTGAACTGCAGGACAGTACTAGCATGACTGGTAGAACCTGTGGCTAATGTATTGAGATCATGAGAGTTTGTTTTTTGGTTTTTATTTTTTGGGTGGTTTTTTTTTTGTTTTTTTTGTTTTTTTACAGTTAGAGAAAGGAAACTGTAGGCAGGGGGACAAAACAGGTGATATGAACTTGATGTGACACCTAGAGTGATACGAACAGCAGGAACATAGATGGGTCATAAGTACTGGAGGTAATACTTGTAAAGCCTTCAAGCTCTAGCATTATCTTTTTTGTAAGTTTGAACGGCGAGTAAGGAAAAGCCAAAGCTGAAGTCTTCAAGCACTGTAAAATCCACCTTACCTGGAGGGGGAAAAAAAAAAAGCTGCAGAAGAAAAGATACGGAATGGACATCACCGTCAGGTAGAAACCCTGACAAAATGAAAGATCATCTGTTTTCATGCCAAACAGCACAGGTTTATTAAAAGGCAGATACAACAGATACAAGCATTTTGGCAAAACGCAGGTATACTATTGCACATCCTTGGCTCTCCTAGAACACCTATCCCTAAACTCTTATTATTAAAACTTCTCTGTTTGTGTCAAGACAGACAGACATGAAGGCAATATCAAAAATACCTTCCTAGAACCCTGGAACTTCTGACCTTTCTTGTCAACAGCCAAGGAAGCAGAAGTCTGCAGCAAAGCACAGCTGTGCTTTGGCCACACCTACAGGTAAGAGCCTTGCTACTGCAGAACACCCACGAGGTTGTGGGATGCTTCCCTTCCCTCTTCTGTTTCTAATACATGGGACACTGCAGTGTCTGCAGTTAAATCCAAGAAGTAAAGCCACTGCCCCACTAGCACCTGGGGGTTGTACCCTCTCTGAAGGACAAAGATAGGTGGAAGATCTGTAAAGAGAAGTTACTTTACTCCCAGATGATGTGAGAAAGATAACGTATCACACGAATCATCAGCCTGGAGCACATGCCCAGACAGGTTAAGTTAATAGGCACCCATCTGATGTGCTGGTTTAAGAAAGAGATAAACAGAAGCTTTTGCATCTAGCCACCACCTTTTGGCCCTACACTACACACAGCTTGAAGAGACAACCAAGCCACTACCACAAATACCAATGACAAGTACAGCAAGTAAATTTAAAGGCCAGAAACTCTGAGTGAAAAAGTGCACAGCTCAGGGAAAAACAGAAATAGGAAAGTGTTGTCAGCAAACAAGGGAAGGCACCATGAATACTCCAGCTAAACACCAATTGCAAAGGAGAAGAGGCCTCTGGTTCAAGTAGCTGTGGGCATACAAGGATCTCTGTGCAAACACACGTGTAGCTCATGCCTCAGAGGCAGAACAATTCTTACATCTGTCAGAAACCTGCAAGAGTAACTACTTTTTTTTTCAGTATAGTTAAAGGAGTATTACATTCAATAAGAAGTTTGTGCAAATATGTTAACAAGTTAACTAAATATTTATCAAACTGTTGGATGCAGGATCTGAGCCCCAGATCTACAGCACAAGCAGCATTTGGCACAGCATCTGTGGAAACGGAACTGAGACAATGCCCACAGAGACAACTTAGCTTCTGGACGCTGACAGTTCAGCAACAATTGACGCTACTCAGCTGAGTACACCTGCACTACTTCTGACTTCTTGTTTGAAATTGGTCAGCATACATCATTGCAGCTAAATCAAACTTTACACTGAAACTGGATTTCATTCTATCTAATGGATTATGATTTCTCCAAGTTTTCTCCTCCTTAATTCTTCAAGCACCATATGTGACTAGCATCACCTGTGCTAGTCTAGCACACTCAAGCACTGATGCAGAGCTGTTTTGTTTAATTTACTCAAATGACATACCCCAGACACAGGTATATCTTTCTTCTCCAATCTTTCCATTTAACCTGACGCCACAGTACAATACCCTATGAATGTTTTGAGCATTTTATCCACTGCTATTTAAGTGGATATTAGATAATCCCAAAATGCCCTTATTTTTAGGTTGCCAGTACGGCAATTTTACAGTAATGCAGCAACAATAACAGAATAAAAGTGCAATTCATGATAGCTACATGTCTCCTAAGTAGGACTTACAAGGATAAGGAGACATGTCTTCACCCTTAACATACATATACTCCTTAGAGAGACAAGAGTACGTGACTTCAATAAATACTTCTTGTGGACTTTGTTAAAACCATGAAACAGTGATTTATGCACTTGTCAGCTCTGCTTGCCAACAAATGCCTAATAATCAGTGAAAGTTACTCAAAATATTGTTAGTATTTTTGCTTACTTGGTTTGATAGCACTTTGCAAATCCCCAGTTTCACTCTTACTGGCACTTCCTGGTTCCTCCCTCAACACTGTGTGCTGCTTGTGCACTCCGGTGCACCCAGGCCGACCGCAGTGTCCAACAGCAACAGACAGCAGAAACAACCCTGTCCCTGAAGAGACAGCAGACGGGGCAGAAGGAGGAGAGCAGACTAGCAACACAGCTTTGCTGACAAGCAAAAGAGTTTGTGCAGCAAACTGCAGATCAGCAACCAAGAAGGGAGGGTGGGGGGTGGGGGCAGTATTTGAATTAATAAAAAGGCACCATGGTAAAGTATTCAAAATGAGTTATTAAAAATATCAATTTAAAACAATCAGCAGTGCCCTTGAATCACTCTTCTATTTTCACACAACCTACTCCTCAGGTGGGAACACTATTCACACCATTAGCCTCACTGAAGTCAAATCAGAAACTCATGTCTTAAGCTCTTTAGTGTGGTTTTGTGGCCAGTGTGCCCCTGAATGCAAGTCTTTCACATACGGGGAATCCTACCGATAGCAACAGGGCCCAGTCTAGTCTAAATTAAAATCTGACAGCTAAATTACTTCACTCACACACACACCCCTTTTTGGTTTTTAAGAAGTGAAAGAGGGTTGTATAAGAGCCTTTTCCCTTTCTCTTCATTTGTCCCCTCTTCTTGTTTTAAACAGACAGCAAGTAAGAAAAATTCAAGGAGAAAAATACAAGCAAAGCACCACGATCTACAACTCCCTGATAATATCATCTCTCTCACACAAGGATTCCAAGAAATGCTGGTTTTCATATTAAATATCATAGCATCTTCTTTCGTAACTGAATGTTTACCTGCATCACTATCTTTGGCCAGGTACATTAAAAAATTTGGAATTTACTGCTTATGTTTTGACACTTGGCAACAGATTACAACTTAAAACATTTCAGTCTTTGAAGAGTGCCTATAATTATCAAGCAAAATCACAAAAATCTAACTGTATTTAATATGTAAGAGTATGGCTACAATTACTCATTCTAAGGCTCATCCAGACTTTGCATTCCCTTCATAGAAGACCGCAAGGTAGCACTGTCAGTTAAACAGTTTGCACACCTCTTCCACCTGATCAGTGTCCAGGTTATTATGCCTTTGATTAGAAAACTCTTATTTACTCCTGAATGGAGTAAACCATTCAGGTAAACCCAAAGTACCTAGCAACAACATGGAGCTTATTCGTCTCCTCTCTCAAAATCACGTTCAGTTCCCAGGTCAGAAAACTATTCAGCCCTTTGCTTTTTAAATTGGAAGAGCTAAGTGGCAAACTTTTCTTTTGATGTGTTACAGATGATAATGCAAGAACTCATTCAGTCAAATTATTGCTTCAGTATTGTCTCTGCCCCTCCACACTCTTCATTTGTTAATTCCACTCATCAGTTCTTAAGGAGCTAGTAATATTTAGAAGACAGTAAAAGAAAAAAGCTCACTTTCTAAAGTAAGCACAACTATATCTGAAAGCATGAGGATCTTGTATTTACAAAAGTGTCATTACATCAGTATTCTTACGAAGGGAGCTATAAAGAGCACTGTTTTGATTATTTTACAATATATTAAGAACCATTCTTTTAAGGGAAGGTACATTAGATCACTTACGGCTTTACACCAAATTTCAGTATTAGAAACGTTACTATGTATGCTAAGCCCTTTTCTTACGGTATTTAAAATTAATTAAGCTTATAGGAATGAGCACCCAGAGATCTTCTTGACTGACCATATGTAATTAAAACATATGTTTGCATAATAAAACATTCAAAAAATGCTCCAAAGTCAATGCTAGAGATATTGATATTTACATAGATTTAAATATTAAAATATATACTATTTTTAATAAGTTTTCCCTATAGTACCATCCCCAGACTGCCTCATATTCAAATTTTTCTTGATACATCCTTTTCTTGCCTTTAGTCCCTTCAAAATAGCTCCTGTAACAATACAATAACCAAAAAAAAAACCTTCTATGACAAATCAACTAGAAAATAATGCTGGTATAATCTCTGCTCATGTACAGATCTGGCCTTCCAAATACATGTTAGGTTACAATATCAACACATAAAACAATTATTTTAAAAGTTCAATACATTCTCAGAAGTTATTTGGAAAAAGCATAATATAACAGTTTATGTTTAGATAAAAAGATAACTAAATAATTGGGCTCTGTTAGAGATTGCTCTGAGTTGAATTGGACATGCCCTGCAACCACTCACTTCTGAAAGAGCATGAAGAACTGAAACAAGGGAAAGAAAAAAAAAAGTCTCAGACAGTACCACTTAAACATCAAAAGCAACAAAAATTGACAATGAGAATTAATATAAGAGTTATTCTACTTATCCTTACTTTGCATATTATATTGATGAGTGTCTAAAGCTAAAAATTTTGAACTGAGTATTTGTTAGTACTGGACAGACCTTAACCAGCTGAGAGTAGTAACACAAATGAAAGTTATGGGGAATTGTTAGCATATTTTGCTACGTCACAGAAGAGCAAATCCCACATGTACACTCTTTATTGAAAGAAATGTGTTCCCTCCTTCATTCTGTCCTTATGGACAGAATGCAAGGAATGCAGCTCTGTTTCTCTATCTGAAGTCTGAAAAGTGAAACAAACAGAACTTACTGTAAAAACTGTTATTCCTAGAGATGGAAATTCTATAAGCCTATTATAATGGATACTCAGCCTGCAGCAGCCAAAAGCCAGGCTTAGAACTTGCTACTAGAAAGGTGGAATGTCTGGCTCCTGGAAGCAGACACACTTGAAGCTGAGAAGTAATTCAACGGTTAGGAAAATATCAGAAAGCTACCTTTGGATAAGACACGCATACAGATAAAAACAGAGGAAAAAAAGAAAAAAGGAAAAATGGGGGGGGGGCGGAATGAGAGGAATGGAAGATCAGATTTGAAGTTTCTCCCCCATAAAGTTTATTTCACCATAACTCATTTTGCAGATTTGTCCCAATAGACCTTTGCTATTTTGGGTTAGTTTAACAAGTGACTGTTGTAAAAAGGCAATACTGACACGGAAAACAACAGGACCTTTCTAAACATTTGCTTACTGGCATGGTACTCACCTTTTAATAGGCATTAACACAGAACAAAAATTCAGAAATTATTCTGGAAATGTTGTGCAAAAGATGTGTAATTGCTACAGACAGTTAGAGAAAAAGGCTTCCTATATAGAAAAGGATCTTGAACTTCACTTTGACTCTGGCAATTTCAAATGGATATTCCATGAAGTATCGTATTAGTCACATCATGAACAGATGCACAACATCTTACTTAAGCGACATGTTTAAATTAGTTGGCAAGTCAGGATCTTGCTCCATCTATGAAATATTCCACCGATGACCTCCAAAATCAAATTTTGCAGGAAGGACCAAGAACAGCAATAGCTTCCTAGATAATGTTTAAGCTGGAGAACCCAAACTACCTGAAATATCTCTTCAGAAACTTGTTCCTGTCTTTCCCCGATGAAGCAGTTCTCTTTAATTCAGCCGCCTTGCTGGAAATCAGAGCTAATTGTTAAAGCCTAAGGCAGTATTTGCAAGTCTGTCTAGCAACGAACAGTGAAAAAATGACTTTCCAGATTTATCAGAGCAGGCTCTGCCAATCAGCTTCTCCACCAGTTCTCACAGCAACTTTGTAGCCAGTTTACAGACTGGTAGGGTCTCCTAGGTTTATGTTTATTTGCTCATCTTCCTGTCATACAGGTACCTGTGCTGGCAGGCCGTTGTTTGCTGTTCTACGAATGAAGGAAAAAAGGAAGAGCAAAGCACTTTGTAGCAGTGACGATCATAGTTTGCTCAGGCACGGCTGTATCAAAGCCATTGCTCTACAGCTGACATTTCACTCGGAAGGCTGACACCACAGAAGTAAAGCAGAATAGGTATAGATTATTCTTCCCTAATCTCTTTCTACGGGAAACCAGCACCTTTCATAAATGGCTTGTCTCTTGCTTCCAAGAGACAAAAACATGTGACTGCCCTGAACAGTCCACACTGTTATATTCCCATACTTCTCCTAAAATCTCTCCATGCTTTTCACTTCCTATACAAAACAACTTCTGCGGGCTATGAATGGTAACATTGGCATTTCCAAGAAAGGTAAAGGAGCAAAACTAATTCTAAGAGACGCAGCTTATTCCTCTATGCCGTTGGAATGAACTGCAAGACCAGCTGCAAAGAATCAGAGAAATCATATAAATGAAGAACAGTGTAATGACTTTTGCTTTTTAAACCCTTAAATAGCATTTCAGGGGACACCCCCCTAGAGTCTTGTAGGGTATCTGTTCATCAAATACTAGTACCTTCCAGGACACCGATCTCCAAGACAGGAGATTCTGAATCGGCTGTCCCCCTCCTAACTCAGCCACAGCCGGGGAATCCCTGGATCCGGACCTTTACTTTCCATAACAACCCTATGAGAAGGTCTTTAAGCCAACTGAGAAAAGGTAGATATAATGCCTAAGTAACGTCATTATTTACATAGAGTGTTAACAGAGACATTACTTAGGAAATCCACCAGGTAGTTTTAAGCATCCCAATAATCCAAAGTCTTTGCTTAAACATGTGCTTTGAAACAAATAGAAGACAGTACTGTCAGTCTCCTTCCTGGACACAAGCTAAAGGTATTTTTAAGTGGATATCGTGCTTTTAATTTCAGTATCTTCTTTACTCACCATTCTGATCTTGAGGTCAGGATTAGAGTCCTCTGCAATAGCTAGTGATACCACAGGCATTTCTCTGCACCATATTACACTGCAGTGGTATGATTTTCCGTTTCTCAGGATAAAAAAACTTGAGTTGTTTAATGAAAGTGACACTGTGGGTTTGAAACGTTTTGAGGCAACTTTCAACATGCAACCCTAAATTTTACTTTTCCCCTATCAAGGTTCTGCAAGAAAGAAGTTCACTGGACAACTGTTTACTAAATTCTGCAAGAATGCAAAGTGTAGCAAAGCCACAATCTCAAGTTGTATTATCCCTCAAAACAAATCTATGTGTCAAATTGATTGCCCACATTTTTAATACATAACTGAGGGCGTATCAGTTTGGAGATTGCAATTCAAGAGTGAATATGTACTTTTCACCAGAGCAATAGAAAAACAGTAAAATTTCAGGCACCTCTAGATTTCTCTGTAACAGGATGAAGCAAAAAAGAAGGAATCACCTTCACTATTAAATCTATTACCTACAATATTGAGAAACTACAGGTTTTAATACTGAAATTAAATCCAGCAAGGCTGATGCTTAACAAGAAAAAAAAAAAAAAATCACTTTTTAAAAGAACTGAACCTTCAAGAATCTTCAAAGCCACATGAAATGTAAGTTAGAAGTTTAACTAAAATATGAAAGATCATAATCTTTTCTAATTGGCATAGTTACTATTTAATGTCATTTAGTATGGTTCCAGCATAAAAAAAATCCTGTAAGAAAGTTTTCAGTTAAATAAAATTAACCCACTCATACTTTTCTTCCAGACTAATGCATTCCTAAATTATGACACAACATCCCAAGATAAAAGCGTAAATGAAAAAAATTGTTTCAGTAATTTACTACTCTAAAGTGCATCATGATTAACATGTGTCAGTTATATGATGTATATGGGAGTAATATACTCCTGTTGCCCTAAGGGAGACTCCTTTAACCATTTCTGTACCTACCTCTTTCCAGAAAATTAGATTTTTACCATTACATTTCTTACTGTTCCAGAAATTTTTTTTTAAAAGAAGTTTTCACAGTAAATGTTTACAGTAAGTCCATCAATACCAACAATGTTTCTACAGTTATAACGTCTAAAAGGTGATTTAATGAAGAAACACATCATCAAGAAAATTTTAACACTACTAAAACTCAGTGATTCTGGAGTATGTTACATACTTGACATAGACAGACAAAGCATCAATTAAAAAAAAATAAAAGATACTGAAAGGCAATGTAGCCCGATTTAGAACTTTGACAGGACACAGGAATTGGTGACAAGACAACTACCTCTCATTTTAAGGAGGTTTCTATAAGCAAGACCAGTACCTTGGGCTAACTTCATACCATGAGTATGGTGGCCCAGTAAGGGCTTTCTCCAAATAGATCTATGGAGAAGTGCAAAACTAGAGGTCACCGAGTCATTTAACTGAGCAAAGATTACTCAACTCAAACTTTTTATTCTATATATTCTACATCTAATCCACTTTATACTCCAATTCTCTAAAAATAAGCACAAAACTAACAAACCTATTTTTAGTCAAAACTGACTGATTTTCATGTGCATCTGAACAGGGAAGCACACATTAAGAGTCCGCACAATTAACAAAACTCTGCACTAACACTACATGTCATTATAGAATTAAACATTAAAAAATTATCACACTTTTCAGCCAAAAGAATCTAAATAAGTTTTATAAACCCAGACTCTGGTTTTCCCAGACCAAGAAGATTTAAGAGGAAAGATCCCAGAGGCACTGTGCCTGAGGATCAGGCAGTAAGAAGCCAGTGAAGAGCAAGTAAACAAAACATAATTTGACACAGGCCCTTCACTGATAACACAGGCTTGACAGAGAGAGGAGAAGACAGTATGAGCCCAGAACTGATCCCTTACAGGAAATGCTAACCACATTCTCATTTGTGATCTCAATAAACACTACTCACACAGGCACATGGAGGCAGTCTTCAAAAAAAATGCATAATCCCATAGGGATTCTACTGACTACTCGTTGCATGCTGGGGTTTTTTTGTTGTGGGTTTTGGGTTTTTTTAATTACTCCAAGGTTCCATAATTATTAATACATTATATTATAAATGCTATAGTGATAAAAGACTTATTTAGGTTCTTATCCTTTAGCACAGGTCTATCATCGCTACTACCTATTTATATAGGAAGATTTTTACTAAAGTCCTGGGTTACAAGCAGAAAACACGACCTGCAAAACAAGAAAACAAAAAAAATCTATCTACCTGGAAATTGAAGCATAAAGGGGGAAAAGTTGTACTCCAGCAACTCACAACGTCACGGTTACACATTATAAGCCCATCCTAGTGAAAATTACTGTTTGTTCATTATCTGCTGCATATTTGCACAACTTATATATTCTCTTTATGTGTATTGCCACAAGTGTCATCTGAAAAGAATGGAAAACATACAGCAGCACTTACACTAACTGCATGATCTGCTACACGCATTACAGTAAAACACATAGTCTGTTCAGTTACACTTATTCAGAGAACAGGGCTCATTTCCAGTATATGTATAGGTTTTCAAAGATACATAAGAAGTTCTTCCATTTCTTTCCCTGGACTTCCAAAGGCCTAGATGACTACCTTTTAGCCAGCTGAAGTCAGAAGAGAGAAATTTCACCTCAAGCATTAAAATGAAGTGGAGGAAGATATGTGAGATAAAGCTGGATCTTAATTTGACACCCACAGATTTATAGCTGAGTCTGGATATTAACTGTCTCACTTGTAAAAAATAAAAAGGAGAAAATGAGTCATATATAATTTGAATAGATGCCTTTACTATTTTCGCGATAGTTTTAACATAGGCGAATGCACCAAATAAAACTAAAACCTTCACCTCACCTGAGAAAATGCACTTCTCTTGTAGCAAACACTTTCTGGTTTAACTACCTTACCTTTTTCCTCATTACACTATCCTCCTATACTCTTACAACTAAGTATCTTCTGATACTAGAGTATCTTCACTTGCAACAGAAACAATTTTTCTAATGCAGCAATGGTAGTCATACCCTGACTACGAAGTTACAGCTAACTCCAGCTTTCCAATCTATTTTCATAAATGTCAGTAATCTTCTTATGGATACAACTTCTCTCCTCAAGAGAAGCTTCTTTTCAGAAAACAAACGAAAAAATCCAGTGCGTGAAAGTACTTTTTCTAAGCATGTAACTCCAGTGCCATTTTCAAAAGAAATCTTGGGCCGATAAGTCACTTTGAAACCCGTACCATGTTTTACAGTCAAGAATTCTGAAAACAATCTTTTAATTTGAGCTTTATCCAACACTTCTAGACTAACAATTTTCTATAGCTCTTCTTATACTCCATATTCAGAGAACTACACAATAAATTGCATGCACATGAAATGCACTTTAATCTGGACCTTGTTTAAAACTGCCTTCAAATGCACTACTTTGGAAGAAGAAAAACCTTTAAAAACATACAGATTCAGTTTTACTTTTAAGAGCAACTTACATTGTTACAGATAGCACAGGCAATAACACCATGTTGGATAATCTTAGTCACTGCTTTTAAGACCCCATATGCATTCACTTGGCCAAATCACAGAACACATTTCATGCTCAAATATCTCCTTTAACCATTTTTCAGGCTGAACTTACTAGATTTTTTAATTATCTAAGATAGTTCAATCATTTCTGAATGTTTTTAAACAGCTGAAAGCATTTTAAAGTCTAGTCTGTGGGGACATTCCAGCATTTGAACGCTACAACATTGACAAGAAGGGCATGTTCTTGTCTTAGGAAGGCACTGGGTACCATCACAAGGAAGACCTACCCAAGTTTGCTTCAGCTGTAAGGCTCTGCAACACCACCCAACTCACATGCTACACTGAAATCATACAGAATTTCACAACTTCTCTCTGCCGATCTACAACACATTTTACCTTCCTGCATGAGACCTCCGTGCAACGGTGTGGATATAAGCCTAGCTGCAGGATACCTGAGGACACTTCACCCTAGGACTAGGAAATACTTTAATTCCCTCTAAAAACAGTTGGGTACCGTCAGGAGGATAGCTACGACACGGGTAGGAGCGAGCCACAAGCGGAATTAAGAGTTCAGAACAGGAACAGAAAAAGTCAGACGTGTAAGACACTGATGAGAAAGTGGAGAGCCTCAAACACCCAGCTGTTACAGCATGCAGAGCTTCAGACCCTGGACCCACCATTTTTGGCTTTCCTCATTCTTTTTGTGACAGCCCACTGACCAGGGACCACCGTCAAGATGTACCTCTATTACCTTCTAATTAATGGCACAGAGACTATAAAAAGAAACCGATCTGTCCAGCTAGGATTTTTAATGTCACATATGTAAACTGATTTTTATGTCTATCTCTTAAGGTTAGCTTTTTTCATTTTTTCTTTTTTTTTTTTTTTAAATAATTCTGGGCAAGCCACACAAAAGGTTTTCACAAATACCCTTCTCCTTGAAATATTTCACGGGTCTACGCAGAAGCATTAACCATTCACAGCTGCAAATTAAATGAAAGGTCTTTCTGCTATGAAATATTAAGCCAGTTTCTCTATTTGTAATGCATGGCTGTCACCTCAGTGAGGCAATATTAAAATGCAACTTTTTCAAAGACATATTACAATGTACTTTCACAAAACTGTAATGAATTTACTTATAATTTTTGATAATTTTGGATAGCATGATCTGAACAATGGGATTAAAAAAGAAAAACCTCAGTGAGTGAATACCATGCATCCTCCCTAACAAATGAGGCCAGAGTTCTCTGGGAAAAAAACACCATCTTATCAAAAAACAGAAACAGTGATACGCAGATGGAACCAGACTTAAGATAGAAAAGAAAACCTTAATTCCAGCATTTCTTCGATTCAGATTGCCTTGAGTTTGCAATTTTAAAAGTCACTGAAGCAGAGGTTTATGAACTGACTGAGGGACGGGTTGGTTTGTAATAAAATTTCAAATGCTCATATAAACAGTGACCTACATCCTGCCCAGTTTATGAACTGAAAATGAGATGAGTTTATGACATGGCAATACAAAGACCAACCATCACGAAAAACAACGAAGTAATCCAAAACTTCACTTTTTCAATATTAAAATTGCTGGGGAAGCAAAGAAACCAAGTGAAAAGAATAGATGAAAAAGAGTAAGAAAAGTACAGGGACCAAAAAAAAAAACCAACAAACAACAAACCATAAGAATACATAAGGTAGAAAACGAAGGCATTCTGGGAGCACAAAAAACGCTAGCTAAAGTGTTCTGCATTTACCTAAAACCCCATCTTCAGATAAAACTTCACGGCATCATGTGCCTATACTAACACAGGGAATGCCTTCATCACTTGATGCAACATAACCGCTCCTGTCTAAACTTATATAGTAACCCAATTCAAAGCTTCTTGCACGAAGTGAAAAAAATATAAACTTTTAATAGCTAAAATTTCAAAGCATATTTGGTATTACAAAAAATGTAAAGGAAATATTACAAAACAAATATGTGGGGGATATGACCACGTCAGCAGTGTTGCACAGATTTTTATCACTGTCACTTCACACACCTACACCAAATTTAAATTACTTTCTCATAACAGATGTGTAAATTACAAGGTATCACTAGGAGTCTCATTCTTACTCAAGGGACATATTTCCATTAATAATCTAATAATTTCTAATTCTGAATTTTTGTTGCTTTTATTTTGCCATTTTAACAGCATCCATACAGGTCAGACTGCTGACATGAGCAGGATCTGGTGAGGTTACCAGTGATGACAAGACCTTGCTGTGGAACCCAAACCAAACCTGCTGTGTTATCAGCTGTCCATTTTGTTCCAAGATAGCACCCTTACCCTGACACCGCTGGACTGTCACCTCTGAGAGAAAAATACTGACTGCTTCTTGGGAGGAGAGAAAAGGAAAAGGAAAAAGAGGGAGAGGAAAAGAGGATAATACGGGCAGAATCATGGCAGCTGCATTCAGAGAAAAACACACCATCAAAGGGAAGTTTGTTTTGTTAACCAGAGCAAAACTTGGTATGTCTTCTGGGTTTGACATTAAGTTTGAGGGCAACTGATTAGGCAAGACCACTTTCACTTTTTTCCCGTTTCAGTATTAGAGTTTAACACTGACAACTGGATTATTTTAAACGCTCTTCATGTGTAACAATTTCAGAAGCTTACCTTCTAAGCAAAAGCTATCATTCTCTTGTGGTTTTATACACTTCTTTCCTTTCCGTTAGAAACAGTAAAAGATATTTTAAAGTGTCACTACAATTATTAGTGACTAAGAGTTTTCATAGAAAACATGTTCACAACCAAAATATCCATACCTCAGAAGGATCAAAACATACCCACAGAGTTTACAGAGTACCATAGCAAGGGCAACATTAGATATAATATAGAACGGGATATGAGCCCATTCTGACCACACATTAGTCACTGAAAAATCTATCCATTCATTCTATAAATTGCAAGTCAGAAAGGCAGACATTGAATAAACCTGACATGAAATTTCAGAGTTCTACTTAATTAGAGAGGAAAGGGGGGATACACGATCTTCCACAAAAATCAAAAACTTTCCATAATTAGCAAGTTATACAAAAAGTGCAGGATAAACACACTAACTTCACAAAATTAAATTAACAGGACATTAAGCATTTAAAGTAAAAATCATACACTGACTCCTTAAACAAAAATAAAGCGGAAATTATTTTTCACAGAACTTTCCTCTCCTAACAACCCACGAACCTAGCGATACTAACATTTTCCTGACATGGCCCTGCTCAAACCAAGCAAAGAAGAGTCAGTGATAAAATGCCAACAACTGCCAGGGCCTCCTTGACATTAACAGTCGTTTCTTACCAATGGACAGACAGATGACAGACAGCAATGGTAAGGAAACTCTGAGATAGACTCTTAAAAAAAGACTGGGCACAAAAATGCTGAAATACACAACCAAGGTGTTATTCTTGCATTTGGCTCCCTGGCTTACTACTCTAGAAAAAGAGGAAACAATACCAATCAGAACAGAGGAGCGTATTTACTATAAAAACATTGCGTTTCTCCTCTACAAACACAGTATTAACTAACAGTGTAGGCCCAGGCTGACACACCAGGCACAGAACATGGCCTGGCCTGCACAGGCTCTTCCTCTCTGGGATGCTTCCCCAACGCTTGCCCTCCTGCTCCTTGCCCAGCAGAGGTGCATGCCTGCTCCACCATGGCTATGGCACAGTCCTGGCCTCTCTATGAAAAGAACATGGCACTCAGGAGTGCCTCAGTGCCAGCAGACAGATGTTCTTCCTCCCCCCTCCCCTAAGCCACAGTGCTGCAACTGTGTCCCAGAGTTCTTTGGAGAGCCCAGAATGGAGAAAAATGCAAAACATCATTATTCACAAGGCACAGCTGAGAAACAATGATTTTGTGTTGAATATCCTGCTCCTTCCCCTCACAGACATACTCAGCAGTTCCCCAGGAATAGAAGAGAATGTATCTCCATCACCAGGATAAGCAGATGGCACCCACAGGCCTCCAGGAAGGGTGGCGTGGTGCTTTGTGCTTTTTCACCGCCTCAATACACAGGCTGGGTCAAGAGTGTTTAAGATCCACAACCAAAGGGAGAAGGCACAGGATGACAGGCCTCACAACAGGCTACCATCACCTACTGTCGTTGCCCACTCTGCCACTAAACAACCTGAGCCCAACCTAGAAACAAAACCTATCCACGTAGAAATGGCATGTATCTACCTATCTGAATGTGTATATGTGCTGCTTGGCCTCAGGAAGGACAAAGGTAACCCACAGTTTGCCAAGTAACCCCATATTGAAGCACGGGGTTTTTCTGGTGTCATAAATACCAAGCTTTACAAATTTTCCAGTCTTTCAGGATGATCTCCGTGGTTGTCAAGGTGGTCTGAGGGCTGACAGTACTTCCTCTGCCCCAAAGTTCTGGACATCTGACCCAGACACTGCTAGGAATTAAATATTTTGAATTGTTCAGATAAAACAATCATTATAAACATCCACAAAATGTAATTTTTTTCTTAGAGCTGAGACCTCATGAAGAGGCTGTTTAGTTTTACGAGTATCTATTTCTCTAAACCTCAGATCCCTTTGAATTCACTCTTCAATGAATGACAGGGTCCCTCAGGGCAAGAGGACCTTGTAAAATGAAGCACTTGGGATGTCAGTAAACCACACTATAGAAAATTAACTTGTATAAGGACAGTAATAGAACAAACAATGGACGTCTCCGTTTTGGCCTCAGATTTTGAGGCTTTCGATTTTCAACCCTCTACTCAAATTTCAGCTGTGCTCCTAACATAAAAATATAGCTCCTACTCCAAAAAGTGGTGAAAAATGAGAACCAAGTTACTCTGTAGTAAAGCTATAGTTCTTGATAAATCAATTCCTGTCCCTTAAATTATTTACATATGACAAGTTTGTTCTGTACAGGTGTCATCCTATCAGCAAGACATGATGAGTTCTACCACTGAATTTAACATGTTATTTGCAGCCTGAATTCAAAAAAGCATCAAAAAAGTCACATTAAAGAGATCAAAATATTGCTCAGACTACAGCAAGAGGTGTACAACAGCTAACAGAATAGTATAATTTATCATAAGCATCACCTAAAATACCGAAAGTGAGGTCCGTTTTCAAGCATATCTTGAGTTTGCCCTTAAAGTTACATTAATAGGATTAACATCTCCTTTTCACATCTGCAGCATCCTCAGACTTTCAGAACAGTGCAGAGCCAGATCATGTGAGAGATCTCTGAGAAAGTGCACATACCTGCGAGCACAAATCCACTGGGCTTCTTTAAATTAGGGAAACAAACGTCCACTGTACTATAGTACTTTAAAACCATTGTCTCACTCAGATATGCCAAAATAATACTGTGAAAGTCTGAGAATGCAGAGGAGTAACATACCTAGCTGTGCAAACAAGATATTAGATATTCCTAGAACACAAGCAAAGTTAACTGTCTGGCCACAGACACTGAGAGGGAAAACATTTCCTAAGTAAATACCCACAATCAAAAATTATGTAGAATGTGCTCCACTTTGTACCAGTGGGGATGAAACCTCTAGGTGCTAACAATACAAGAAGTGTTACATAAGACTATGCACTTATTTTTAGAAGCACATTACAAAATTAAGTACCACACTGGAATCTGTTGCAGAGCCATGGACAGTTACATCAATGCACACAAAGAACAATTGCTCAGCTGGAGCAGAATATTAGATTTGATTCAGATTACAAGTTCTCTCCTGCCAATCCCAAAAAATACTGAACTAAGAAAGTTAATTTGCATTCATTAAAAAACAACGCACAAACACACTACTAATCATAAATACAGACATACTCTTTTCTATGACCAGTGGAACTAATACAAACTAGTTTCTTACAGATTGCTCTTTTGTTTCTTAATACTTCTAATGCATCATGATAACCCTCAACTTTCTTCTTTTCCACATCTCTTCATGACTCTATCTCACCATGGAAGTCTGCATGTGCTCACACACTGCCTGCCAAACTATAGAACTCATACTGCTTCAGGTCTGACTACATCTTTTCCCAGAGAGTGTATTTGGACTTCTATCCCCTACCTATACACAATTTTATGAGGCTTGCAGGACCACAATTTTAGTCTTAATTTCTCTGATTAATTTTAAATTTCCCTATATAAGTATAAATTAAATACTTAACTTCCAAGTTAACTCAGAGGTTGGATTACCTATATATACCTGACATAGTTTAACTTCTTATATATACATATATGTATAAACACTCAATGAGGGGGAAGAACAGACAAGCCAAACAAGCCTCATAAATCATAACTCCTAAGAAAAACTGAATCAAAGCTTCCCAGATGTTTGCTCTCTTTGAACAGCACTAGATACTGCAGAATGAACCCAGCATGCATTTGCCTAGATCAAACTATGCTCTTCCCTCACCATCCCAAATTTCCACTGTTAGTCTAATTTTTACTGCTTTTTAAAAAATCACAGCAAATTTTGTTGCCATGCATCACACTGTTCTTTAAAATAACCCAACATGAATTTATCAATATTGCTTCCCCTACTTCTTGCAGATACAGATATAAAAGAAGCCATTAAGCACATCCTACTATCAACAGATTTCACTATCACTGTTTATTCATTTGTAGCCTCTTAATTCTCTTTAGGCTCTTCACTGAGTACATTAACAGCATGGCCTGTGGACTACACTTAGTCTACAGAGTTTTAAAATACACCTCTCAAGATGTTTTGTTTTAAAAATTGGACTCTTCAGATGAAAGTATTCACTACTATAGAGAAGTCCACCAGTTATACACTTGCATACACACAGGCTGCAGTTTAAGGGGCAGTTAAAGACTTCTGCTCTCAGCAAATCCTCCTGGTTGCCAGCAAGGCCTGCACTTGGTCATTCATTTTCAAGACTTGTTGAGCTGTTACTATAAAAATTATTTCAGTCCAGAAGCGTATTTAAGAAAGGGAGGCCTGAAATCAAATCTATAGTTAGCACCCTAAAAGAACTGCCAGATGCTTTAGGAAAAAAAAAAAAAGTCATTAAAGTTATATGTCTTTTGGAGACAAATAAAAGAGTAGGGTCAGAGCTAATAGACAGTTTGAAAATTCCTAATTAAACTGTCAAGAAAATACTACTTTCTGTCAAGGATATACTGCTCGTAGTCACAATACACACCTACCTCAGATTAGAAAAGCTCAGAAGAGCACCCACCTCTTGAAAACTACATTTTAACCTTCCAAGAAATTTGAAATGCTTCCTATTTCATCATAGATGTCCCACAATATACATGTCCTTACATAACTGAATTTCCATGAATTAGGGAGAAAACAAAAAATGTATTTATTGCTCAAAAAAAAATGTCCTGAAAACTGACAAAAAGGCTTTTTTTAAAAAATTAACTCTATGTCAGAACAGCACAGGAGCCTGAATTTACTTCAACTTCTGCCATGTATAATGCTGGTCTTAATCAACTTGATCTTGAAGAATCAACTTCTTAAAAATGTGCATCCTCAACCAGTATATAAGCCAACAAACTAAGATTTCAGCATAAGGTACCTTTTTACTTTATGATGCTTTTGACATGTTGAAAAAAGGTACACCACACAGTGAAGTATCAAGAACAGTACCTAAATTGCAACAAATTAATTAGATATCTCATATAAAGAGATTTACAGGTGGACAACGATACTGCAACATTCTTTTAATGTTTAGAATCGCTCATCATCTCTTCAGTCTTTCAAAAGTTGGTACTGTGTACAGCTCTGAACTCTTTTGTAAAGCCTTTCAGATTTCCACTTCTGTACACCACAAAGCATGGTAGAAACTCTCAAGAAAAGACAAGACCTTCTTGTATACATTTTTTTTTTAGCCTACTCAGTCATTACATAAAATACCTGCTTCACAGATATTTTCCTGCTTTATACTTTTCTTTTAAAAATACATTTACATGTAACAAGTACTTTCTCACAACCTGCATTACCACTGAATGGTGGAAGACTCCAAGCATATACCTTAAGAAGTCCCCAGCACAGCAGAGTAACAGAAGGAAGGTTGGCAGACCTTTTTTCCATCATTATAATCCTCTGGCAACACTTCCTTTGTAAGAACATTTTTCACAATTAGAACAAAAAAAATGCGTTAAAAATAGTTACAAAGAATAGTCAGTCTACTTCAAACAATGCAAGGTTTTAGTTGGCTGTAAGGGGAAAAATGTTATTGCAGTGCAGCTCGAAGAAAAAAATTATGCAGTCATATAGACTGTATGACAAGTACTCAGTCCACTGACACAAGCATTAGTTACTTATTTCGCACTAGGACAGGCATCTTCCCACAATCTCTAGACAGAAAACATAATATATGATATTACATTATCATTGCCTATGTTATGAAGGTAGCCTTAGAAAAACTTGTTTGCCAAGAAGTTGCCTACAAATCTAAATATTTACAGTTTACAATTTAAAATAGTTGGCAATTGTTTAATGTAATTAGTCATACTGCTTCTTTTTGGTGCCTGGAAACTCCTTGCTATTATTTTCAAATACTCACATATTTAAATTGTAATGAAAACGTTGTGGACATTCAATTTTGAAACACATAAGGGCAACTAATACAACTGCCACTTACTGAATTTGCTATAGGACCATTTTGGGGATTTTAATATTGCTTTCTCTAACAATATACGTTAACTGTTACTGGTATCTAGTTCCACAGAAGCCTTGAACCATGCAAGTAAAACACAGGAAAGCATTATCCTTTTACCACAGACTATAACTTGGCTCTAAATTGGCCTTTTCATTCTACTGTGCAAGAAACAGTATAATAGAGAATACCAACAAATAAGGCTGTTGCTGAAGATTTCACACAGTGACATTACCAGGAACTGTAATGCTTTCCCTATATTAATTGTGCATAGTTGTAATAAAAACAGAAAGCGTCCTCCAACTCTTATGGTCATGCTCAATCCATTGGATTACTGTCTCCTCAGGGAGAGTAATACAAAGTAGGAGTTTATATTTCACTTCCTGCAAATACACCAGCCTTTTATACTACTTTTCATTTTAAATAAACTATACCTTTTTACAAATAACCTGGCTTCTCCTAATTATATTCAACCATCATTGATCTCAAATGCATAAAAAAATTTGAAGGCAGAACTCTGAAAATGCTTCAGAAGTTCATTTAACTACTTGCTGCAACCAAAAAGAATCCTGAGCAACCCAGGGTACAAGACAACACTTGGAAATACTCCCCCCAAAATTATCTCAAATCAAAACGAAAACAGGAGGAAACAATGATTTACTTACTACTGAATTTCTGATCAACAGTTCTTGCATTGCAATTCAACAAGAGAAGCATGTGTCTGAAAAAAGTCTCAATCATAATCAAGTTTTAACCTACCAGGATAATTTTAATTAGGAAATACAGAGATGTGAAATGAAACATATTAGCAGTGTAAACAGCAGTCAGACAGCAGAGCAAGCAAGTCACGGGTCAAAAATAATGCACACTTTTCTGTAGCACTACTGATAACCAATGCTACCTCAAGACAAGAGGTTCAGTAACCTCTTTGGGCAAGCATCATTTACACCTTGATTTGCTTGCTAGTATGCAACCAGATCAGAAGCTCAGCTAGTACACACTATCACAACATATTCAATTTTCAGCAGAGTATTATAAATGAAAGATAAAGTATAAATTAAAAGCAAACTGAACAGTTTATGTTTGAGGATCTTCTTTATTACTTTTGCTGATAAAAACACAAAAATATTTTAAATCCTAAGTAGAAATCTCTTACTGATTAGCACAGACCATGTTTAGTGTACACACATCATCTCTAAAAACAAAACAATTCCATAAGGACAAGTTTAAACATTCTACTGTGCAATAACTTCATTTGACACAATTATTCCTACACTGTTATAATGCTCAATAAAAGCAGAGTTAGTTGTCAACACACAGCATCCGTCCTGAAAACTCTCACGCACAAAGTTAACTGTCAACACGCAAGCAGCTGCTTTTAAGTCAATGAGACTACCTAGAAACTTACAGTTTTTCATATATTTTTACAGGAACTTGGGTCAGGAGACCAATACCACACACACAAATACAGAACTTAGGTGCTAAAGCACACTAGGAAATAAAAAAAAGCCAACCCTATTCAGGATGCACAACTGAAATAGGTTGTTTTGAATTACTCAGTACAGTATTTGAGACATTAGGATACATTTAACGCAAAAATATAAGCAAATCTCTGTTGTGTAGAAGAATGTTTACATACATTTTTTATTTATTTATACCTCAAAAGCCCAGATGAAGCAGAGTTAACCTAACTTGAACCTCTTGGCTTTTGAAAACAAGCACTGTAATTCATGCACGCAGTATATTAATAATAATTTTTTAAAATTAGAAAGACTGTATCATTTTGAGAGCAATCATTTAAATCTCTGGCAAAAAAAATAGTTTTGAATTACTACGGTTCTGCACTTCTATATAAACGGGCACAAAGCTTCCATCTAAGCTAACATTTAGGAACACATACAGCAAATATGGCAAGTATTCTGCCAAGAATTTAAGGGGATTTTTTTATTCTTTAGGAACACATATTTTAAGATACCTTTTAAAAATCTGTATTCAAGTACACTGTAGCTTTAAGAGAAGACATAATTTTTTTAAAAGTTAAATACAAGGATCTGCTTATTTTAGAACAAAATTCTGTACTTGGAAGCTCAGACGCGCTTTCTATACTACCTCACAGCAAGACAATCAATTTGCTGTTTCTTTGAAGTTTACAGATCAAGTCAGAAAGCCAGATGCAAGAAACCTCTATTTTAATTTAACTATGGTGTATTTTTAAATTCTGTTCACTTCTTGAGTCAATAACAAGAAAGAGGTGCAAGATATTTTTGAATAAACAAAGTTATGATACAAGACTGCTTTAAAGCTATAAGGAGGTTACGACTTTCTAATAAACTACACAACAGACAAACCCCTTGCACCAACACAAAAATAAGCAAAATTTTTTTAATAGCTTTTCTAAATTACAGGGATTTGTTTGTTTGTTTCAGTTCTTAGAGAAGGGCTTTTGCTTTCATCTGTTGGTAGAACTGACACACAAACGAGTTACAACAACCACTACTTTGACAGCAATATTAAGTTTCTAGAAGAGACGTGTAGACAAGGTTTATCTACTACTACACTCTTAGCTTTATCAACAGCTTCCTGAAAGTGAAACGGAAATACACTTGCAAGTCCAGTCAGTCAGCTCATGATAGCGAGTATTCAAATTCCTTCCTAAAATCAGAAGCAGTAAACACCTTGAAGTTTAGTGTTCCGGCTGAATTCTCAACATAAACAACAGTGGAAGTTGGGGGGAGGGGGGTGAAGACATTGGGCACATACAGTCTTCAAGATCATAAAACTGGATCTAGCGAGTTCTGTTCTATTAACATGCCACTATAAAAGAACTCAAAGTACATCACCACACACACAATTCTTCCAGGTCCAAGCAAAGATGCCTTTGCAATATAAACCTAAACAATTATTTTGTTCTTGCATGTCTTTACAAGTCTTAATAGTCTGAAACATATTCAAGTTTCCAGAAACATTAAGGTTTCCACTAACTGATGTGACAGTGGGTTTGATCATCTTAACTCTTCAGCTGGGGGAAGGGAGCTTAAGACTAGCAGCCAGTCACCAACACCAGATGTTACAGCCGTGCAGGCACACAGGAATGTCTCCCTTCACACTTGAGTCACACACACATGTACAGATACATGTAGAAGGCGACACAAAAAGTTCTTATCTTATCCTGGGGATGAAATAGCATGAAGTTGGAAACAAGTTTTTCCTCGATAAAACAGACTTACAGTAGAAATGAAAACATGCTCGTGTCAGATGTGAGCTTCAGCTGCTGATCCACATCTAACACAAGCATGTTTTCATCTTCTCATATTACAAAACCTCTAAAACGAAGTTACCTATAACTTCACAAAAAAGTCACCCTAAAACAGAAATGCTAAACCCACAATACGCTTCAATCAGGAGCACACATACTCGATAACTACAGTGTAAATACTGCCTTATACCCCTTCTCCACTGCACTACCGTCCTTCCCTCATCCCTAACCTGTCACCCCGTGCCACCTCTCCCCCCCAAGCTCGCACCTACACGTTCCCCCCCGGGACAGGTTCACGCCAAAGCTTCAAACCGCCGCCCCGGCGGGCAGGGGAAGGCCAGCTCCCTCCTCCGGGGGCAGCGCTCGGGAAAACGGCTCAGTACGTTTCAAGTTTGTTTTAGAAACATGTCTGAGAGAACACCAGAACCTGTTTACACACGACCTTAACCGCCACCAGAAGCAGAGTGGGAATGGTGCAGGCAAAAAAAAAAACATTTTTCGAAAGAAAACCAGTCAGCAGTGCCCCTGTCTCACCCCCTTTCTTCACCCCGGGCCTTCCCGGGGGCCGGCAGAGCAGGCCGCGGAGGCCACTCCGGCGAGGCGCACAGCCCGG
>NW_010420900.1:0-1096 GCF_000710305.1 Buceros rhinoceros silvestris
GGCGACCCCCAGCCCACGGCCGAGGAGGAGAAGAGCATCTCGGAGCAGCGGGAGGACCGCAAACTGCAGGAGATCGCGGGCAAGGACCTGACCAAGGTGGTGAGCCTGAAGGACAAGCTCGAGTTCGCCCCTCGGGCTGTGCTGAACAGGAACCGTCCGGAAAAAAGTTAATAAAGTTGTTGGGGCAAACGCTGTGCCCTGGAGCGACTGTTCCCAGGGGAGGGGGAGCATCATGTACCCACAGCACCATGCTGGGGACTCTCCTGGCACCTGCACTTCTCCCACCAGCCCCTCTCTGGTACCTGGACAATCTGATGTCCCCACTGCTGCTCTTCACCCTCCCCGGGCCCTCCGGAGGGTTGGGGTTTGCCCACCCCATGGATGCATTTGAGATGCAGAACCCAGATCTCCTCCCCTGCGGCAGAGCGGGCAGGGAGCTGTGCTTTGGAGGTGGAACGTGAGTGAAACTCATCAGCTTTTGGCGTGTCCCAGCCCCTCAACCACAAAACCCTTTTGGCCTGGTACCACCCACATCTCTATAGGTTTGGTTTCTTCCATGGCATGAAGAGAGAAGAAACTTGGACCTGAGTGACATGGATTCGGGGTCAGGCGAACTGCCTGTGGCAGGAGGACCTGCTTTCCTGCTTACAGCTCTTTGAGAACCCCGACCACAGCACCACGCTGCCATGTCCCACCTGCGGGGACCTGAGCAGCGGTGGAGATCTCTGGGGATCCCCTCTCGGCATCCTCCCCAGGCTTCACAGCGAGGAGGGGGGTGGGGGGAGGTGGGAGTCCTGGTCCTGCTTCTGTCCTGGAGCTCTGTGGGCTGGTGTGCAGAGAACAGGGAGATCTCTGCCCTGTGTGGAAACAGCCAGAATAAACCTCTGTCAGTTCTTGGGCCTCTGTGTCTTCTGCATCAGCACCTGGCCCTGCCTTGGGGCGTGTGTCTACTCTTCGTATTTTCAAGAAGCAGAACAGGAGATGCTATCAGCGTCCCTGACAGGGCACCAAGCTGGGTCCTGACACACAGGATGGTGGGCTAGAAGGCGCAGGAGGCACCGGAATCCCAGCCCGTGCTGCGGTGCTGCCTCCTCCC
>NW_010420900.1:1261-1672 GCF_000710305.1 Buceros rhinoceros silvestris
ACTCAAAGGGCTGTGGCAGCACCAGGCAGGGCCCAGGGGATGGCGGGTTTGTCCCACAGGGCTCCTGAGCAGGGCAGTGCATGGCAGGAGAGGCTGGGGACCAGTGGCTGGTGTCCCCTCCAGCCAAACCCCAGTGAGAGGTGCTGGTGCAGGGCCAGCAGTACTGGTGCAGCTGCTCTGTGCCGGCGGCATGCCGGGGCTGTGGCCAGGGTCATCGCTGCCTCCTGGCTTGTTTTTTCCCTTGGTGCCTTCGCAAGGCCACGCTGCTGCCCCAGCCTGGCCTTCCCTTCCTGGGGATGATAAATCTGTCATGTCTGGTGCGAAGCCCTGAGGTCAGCAGCCGGTTTTGCATCGCTCCGTCCCGCATCGCTTCCTCGGGGCCGGCTCCCTCCCCGCTGCCAGCCTTACCCC
>NW_010420900.1:1848-2401 GCF_000710305.1 Buceros rhinoceros silvestris
GCCATCCTCGGCCTGGACCGCTGCTGCTGGCCTGGACCACTGCCCTCGGCCAGGCTCACAGCCCAGGAATGCGCAGGCCTTTGCTGTCGCGGTGCGTGAGGGCGGCTGAGGCTGCTTAGAAGGTGCAAGAGGAGTCTTGGGGTGATGCAAAGGCTGTGCCAGCTCTGCCCTGCTGCTGTCTCCTGCACTGGGGCTCACAGCACAGCTCGTGCCACCGCCTCGTTTCCCCGGCAAGCTGGCACTGTCCCCTGAGCCAGCCCCTGCCCTTGGCCTCGCTTTCCCAGCCTGGCTGCGGGGCTCCCGTCCCTTCCGCTCTTGTGTGCCGGGGTGGGAACGGTCCCGTCCCTCCCCCCAGCCAGGACCAGCTGGACCCAGCTCGGAAACTCTCCCGAAATGCCTTTGTTCACCCCGCGCCGGAGTGGCTCCCCCGGCTGTTTATAGCCCATTGATCTGCCTGTTCCCAGGGCCAGCAGGCACAATCGGGCTTTGTCACGGCCTCGCTGCCCCGTTTCCTCCCCTGGGCCCACGCCGTGTCGGGCGGGGGGGGCAGTGG
>NW_010420900.1:2482-3858 GCF_000710305.1 Buceros rhinoceros silvestris
CGTTTCCGCCCCTGGGCCCACGCCGTGGCGGCTGGGGTGGGAGCTGCTCCTGCCCAGCACTGCAGCAGTGCCCTTGGGAGGGACTGAGCCTCGATGGTGGCTGTGGGGACACTGATGGCACCTGGCTGGGCAGCTCCAGTCCTGGCGTTGCTGGTCCTGCCGTGTTTCCAGCTGGTTTCTGCATGTCTGGGGACTCGAGCCATCCCCACGGCAGGCGCCGGTGTTGCTGCGGGGCCGGGGTTCCCCGCAGGCACTGGGGCAGGGTGAAGCCGCTTACCAGAGGCCTGTCGCCTTTCTCCGAAGCCCTTGGTGCTGTAAACCCACCCTTCCTCCCATTGAATCCCAACAATGTGCTGCCTGGAAGCGCCGGCGGAACAAGAATAGGAGCCGGCGAGCTCCCAGGGCTGGGGCGAACAGCCGCAGTGGCTCACGAAGAGCAGGAGGAAGCTTTGTTGAATACACCATTATGGCAAAAAATTGCTTCCCCAGCCTGCACGAGCGCTGGTCCCTGGTCTGGTCCAGCGTGTTGCCAATCCAGCTGTTCCCAGCCCGGCACAGCTGGAGCTGTGGCGAGGAGCCATGCCAGCAGCACAGCCTGGAGACAGCATCATCCTCCCAGCGCTTGTCCAGCTTCAGGATGGTCCCTGCAGCCAGGGCCAGCTGTGGCTGTTAGAGGATCCCACAGCGGCAGCAGTGCCCTTCCCAGCACATGGTGGCCGTGCCCCAGGCTCGGTGGGGACAAGCTGACCCTCTGCCCTGCCTGGAGCCGGGTCTGGTCCTGGAGGTCCGTCAGGAGCAGCTTGTGAGCGGAGCAGGTGGAGGTTTCCAGAGGCAGGATGCGGGAAGCGAGCTGGGGCCCTGTGGAGAGTTGGCCCTGGGGACTGGGATAGCTGGTGTGACACAGGGGCAGTGAAACCCCCCCTCCAAGGCCACTCGTCATGGCTCGGCACAGCTTGGTATGGCTCAGCACACCTGGACGGCCACAGCGGACGTCCGGTTAGCTCAGAGCAGGGATGCAGCAGCTGCATGGGGCTGGGGACACTGTGACCCTGTGCTGGCACAAGAGCTGTGCCCTCTGTCCCCTCCCTCATGGCCTGGAGTGACGGTGCTGTGGGGAGCCCTCACGCTCCTGCATCCCGCTTGGGAGCAGCAGTCACCCAGGACCTGCACACAGTGCAGTGTCCCCACAGCCCTGTGACACAGAGGGTGCTCGTCCCAGCTGCACTGGAGAGGACTTGGCGTGTCACCCCTGGAACATCCTCTGCAGTGCCTGGGGACATTTTCTCCCTTCCCGGCCAGCCGAGGCTGCTTTCCCAGGCTCCGGGTTTGCCCTTTCCCCAAACACTGCCGCGTCTTTCCCAGCCTACCCGTCTAGC
>NW_010420900.1:4016-7349 GCF_000710305.1 Buceros rhinoceros silvestris
CGCGGCACAGGCCCACCACGCTGTGCCCGACGGCTCCTTTCTGCTGCCGGCAAAAGCCCTCAAGTGCTGTGGGAGAGGAGCATCCCCCCGAGCCCTGGGACAGCGGGACACGGTCCCTTCCCACTCATCATCGCCTTAGCCACAGCTCAGGGGTGACTCCCTGTCCCCAGTGCCCCGGGACCACCACAGCTCTCTGCTTTGAGACCACCTCGACCTCTCCACAATGGGGAAAGCCCCCGGCAGCCCCTGCCCTCCCAGTGCTGCACTGGGCTGATGCCCTGAGCGGCTGGCAGGGGCAGAACCTGTCCTGGAGGGGGCATGGGGGGCCAGGCACCGTCGTCCCCTTGCCTCCGCGCGAGGAAGCGGCAAAAAAAACTGCCCTGGCCTGATGCCCGGAGCGGCTGCCAGGGGCAGAACCTGTCCTGGAGTGGGCATGGGGTGCCAGGCACCGTCGTCCCATTGCCTCTGCGCGAGGAAGCGGCTGGAGGGGAGCGACAATGTCAGGATGCGGTAAGTCGTCGGGGCTATTGAGCATGTTTCCTCCCGCCCGCAGTTCTCACACGGGGCCGCATTGTCTGCCCTGCCCGCGCGTGGAGGACTAAATATAACCCTGCACCGGGGACGGGGACAGGGACGGGCCTGGGGGAGGAAGGGATCTGCTTGGGGGTTGCTTTTCTTCCATTGTGGCAGTGGCGCTGATGCGGGCAGGATTGTGCCTGGTTTGGGGTTACCTCGATGATGGGTGCTGCGGGCGCAGGGTGCTGGAGCTGCGGGTGCATGCCTGGCCCAGGAGATGCTGTGGAAACCAGGGCATTGGAGGCTGTGAGTAGAGCCCTGGCACGGACAGGGCTCCAGCAGGACAGAAGGAGGGACTGTGCTGTGGTCCTGGCTGGCATTCCCCTGCCCAGCCTCTGCCTTCCTCCCCTCTCAGCTATGATTTTGCTCCCGCCGTGGTGGCTCTTCCTGTGAGTGGGGCGGATTCGGACACGTGCTATTTTCTGTACGCTGGGAAAGCTTAAAAATAAACTGCTTGGTGCTTGGACCAATGCCTGGGGTAGAGCCTGGCAGGCATGACACACTGTGGCAGCCCTCACAGCTCCTCTCTCCCAGCCTAGGGCAGGGCTGGGCAGGGGGAGCCCAGCACAGACTGGTCCTAACTGGGAAGAGGGAAGGAACCTCCCTGCAAACCCTCGAAAAGCTGGAATTGGAGTCCCAGGACTGGCAGAGGTGCCTCAAAGCCTTTCCTGACTCAGGGAGTGCTCCAAGTGACACCACACTGCTGCCAGCATCCTCCCAAACATCTGGAGGACAGCAGAAAGGACAGCAGCACCCAAGGGACATCCTATGCCTGAGCACCCCTAGCCTCAGGCTGCTGGGGGTCAGACGTGCATCCGCCTGTCTGTCCAGCCACCTCTTAAGTCCCACAAGTATCATAAGGGGGGTGTGTGTGTATGTGTATAAAAACCCCTCCCCAAAAACCAATGCTGAGGGCAAGGCCAGCGCGGGGGCCACAGGAATAGCCCCATGCTGCTGTCCTGGCTGGGCGGTTGCAGTGGGTCCCAGCGCTCGCACATCACGGCACACACTCGCTGCTCGTTACAGCAGAGCTGCACCTAGAGCTGGGTCTCGGGGTGCCCATGGGGAGCTGCAGCCCCCTACCCACCCGTGCCACCATGGGGCTCAGCATCATGGCACAGGGCCAGATGCTGGCACAGCAAGTGCCATTCCCAGAAAGGGACCGGAGGGGCCTGTTTACTCAGGAGGGAGCACAGAGGTGTGAGAAAGGCCATGCGTGTCCATCCGGCCGCTATCTGTCCCGAGCTGTGCCAGAGGGCTTTGCCGGGGCAGCCTGAGCCCTTATCAGCTGCAAACTTTTATTTGCCTAAGGGCCACCCACCCGCCCGCCTTCTAGGGGGCTGCTGCCAGCACCGACCCCACTGGCGACCCTCCCCATCCCCAACGTGCAGGTGAGCCCCTTGCTGTTGTTGTTGGCGGTTGTCGTGGGCAAGTCCCAGCAGCTCATGGGTCACGCCGGCCACCCTGATCCCCCTTGTCACAACACGGGAACAATAGCGGGACGCAGAGCTGTGTTTGTGCAGCAGCCGGGCACCGTGTCCAGGCAAGGGGGCTCTCGGCCGTCTTGTTTTCCACCTTGCAGGGCTGTTCGGAAAAGCATGATGTTCCCTCAGTGCCAACAAAAATATCAGCCCAGGAGAGGGGAGGCGAGCGGGGACCCTGCCGGCGGGTAAACACCCGGCACGGCTGCACCGTTACCTTTCACACGAGCGTTTCCTCCCGGCCAAGCACGCCGGGATGCTTTCCCCAGACAGCCTCAGCGCTGCAGGGCTTCGCAGCTCCGCTGCTGCCTGGTGAGCACTGGGCTGTGGCCCCCATTGGACTGGGCTGCTCCGCGGCGTCCCGACTGGGCAACAGCTGGAGCAGGGCAGGGTCCCTCCAGCGATGGTGGGAGCAGGACAGGCTCCCTCAGAGGAGATCTGCCCTGGCATCTGCATGGAGGGGGCAGGGGAGGGCTGAGGGCTGGTACTGCGCACTCCAGACCCCCACCCCCGGGGATTTTACCCCTGCCATCCCCAGCAGGGCGAGGAGCCAAGGGTGGGCTCGGCCACCGGCCCAGGCTCTGCACCAAGGGCAGCGCAGTCGGGTGCCTCCCTCTTCGCTTCCTCCAGTGGCTGATACGGGGCGATATCACTGCTATCACCCATATTTCATTTTCTCCAGGGTATTTTTAGTTCGTCCCACCCTCGTTGAAGAGGCTCTTGGCCGAGAGCAGGCTCTGCCCTGGGCCAGCTTGGCCAAAGAAACTAAACAACAGCCCCAGCGCATTGTGTGCCTTTATCTGCGGCTCCTTTCCACCTATTATGCAGCCACGAGCAGCTCCACTGGGTTTGAGAGAGCAGAGAGGGAGCAGGGTGAGAGGGGCTGAGCTCTGCTTTGGGCTACCCTAAGCCTGCACCACGATGGCCCCATGAGAGCCCCAGGGCTGAGGCTGGGCTCAAGGGGACACGACACTAGAGCAGGGCGGGTTGTGCTTTCAGTGGCTGAGTGGCACCAGCAGCACGGCTGGATGCCCCTTCACCCCAGCCCCATCACCCATGGGACAGCAGCTTCCCTCCCACTCAGCCCCAAACCCTCACCCACCCTCCCCAAGAGGGCTGGGGGCTGCAGGAAGCACAGTCATGCCACACGTCACCTTCGTTTTCATTCATCAAACTTTATTCAAAGTGATGCAACTCTGAATCTGCTGCTGGGAAAGGAAACAGCACTGAGGGCAGCACCCGCATCCCACGCCTGTGCCTGGGTCACACAGGACCT
>NW_010420900.1:7483-7977 GCF_000710305.1 Buceros rhinoceros silvestris
TGGGTCACACGGGCCCTGCCGTGGTCAGGGCAGGACCTTCTCCTTTCACAGCATCGGTGGGCTGAGGAAGTTGGGGCAGCTGCTCACACAGCTGCAGATGGCTTTTCTGTGCCCCCCACCGCACCCCTCAGCCCACAGCAGGAGATTAGTGCAAGGTAATAAAACCAAGAACTCCCCAAACCGGCAGCTGCCAGGCTAATTCCTCCCCAGAAGCACAGGACGCAGCTCCCCAGATCCCCCGCACAACTGCACCTTTAAGGCAGAAAGCTCTGTCCTCGGGCCAGCAGGATAAAAATAACTTATAGACACGACATGGGAAAGGGTCCAGGGCCAGGAGGCGGGGTGGGGGTGAGCTCGCACTCCTGAGGCACCCAAGCAGTGACCCTGGGGCCACTGGCTTAACCCCTGTATCCCATGGGAAGGGGCAGCTCCTGCAGCAAGCCCCAGGCAGGAGCCGCTGGCCCCACTGGCTCCCTGCCGGGGTCACAGGAAAA
>NW_010420900.1:8040-8622 GCF_000710305.1 Buceros rhinoceros silvestris
CGCTCCTGCACCAACCCCAGGGCGGGAGCCGCTGGCCCCACTGGCTCCCTGCCGGGGTCACAGGAACAGGACAGGGCTGGTGGCCAGGACCCGTCAGCCCAGCTCCCCCCAGCCCTCGTGGGCTCAGCCTGCTCTGCGTGGAGGATGGAGGCGAGCGGCTTTCCACAGCCACACGCCTGACTCTCACGCTGGCAGAGCTCCGGCAGGGCCCGTGATCCGACCGAGATGCAGCTCCTGGCTGTCAGCAGCCTCCCACCATGGCCCCGGGGACAGCCTGTTCCCAGCCGCAGGCCTCCAGGGATTTCTCACTTTCCCACAACGAGGCACGCGGGACACTTCGTCCCAGGGAACTTTCTGCAGTTTCCTTCCTTGCAGGGTCTGTGGGGAAAACAGGAGAGAGCGGAGGCTCCACTCCGAGGCAGAGCACCACATCCCGGGGACAGGCAGGTCTCCACGGGCACAGCCTCGAGAGCGGGGCCCGGCCATACGGCACAGCACCGGGCAGGAGGCAGCTGCCTGCCCACGGCCAGCACCTTTGCAGGCACGAGGGAGCGAGGAAAGTCCCCTCGGCTGGGCGGCGCC
>NW_010420900.1:8750-9178 GCF_000710305.1 Buceros rhinoceros silvestris
CCGGCGCCAGCCCAGCGCTAGACATACTGCTTTTTGGAGGCCGAGCTCCCAGGCCGGCTGCACAGCTTCTCCTCTGGGCCAGGGGCTTCAGCAGCCCTGGGGGCATAGGGGTCCGACAAGGGCCTGCTGCCCAGCGCCAGGTTCTCCTCGTTGCGGAAGTTGGCCCAGTTCTGCTCGCTGGAGAGCTTGTTGTAGGTCTGGTAGGGTGGCGTGTGGCTCTCGGCCATGGACAGGAAGGGGTAGTGCTTGGGCGGGTAGGGACCCGACACCATGCTGTCGGCAAAGGCATCCCGGCTCAGGCCGGCCGGCCCCGACACCTTCTTGATGTTGCTGAGCAAGTTCTTGCAGCAGAGGTGGAAGAGCTCCAGGAGGTTCAGGATTAAGGAGATCAGGCCCATCACCAGCATGAAGATGATGAAGACGCTCTT
>NW_010420900.1:9326-10291 GCF_000710305.1 Buceros rhinoceros silvestris
TCCACCTGATGGGGACAGGGGTCCCTCTCACACACGTAGCGGGGCACCATGGAGAAGCCGTACAGGTACCACTGGCCAACGAGGAAGCCAGCCTCAAAGATACTCTTGCAGATCACACTCATGACATACGTCCACATCAGTGCTCCTCGAATCTTGAGCCGCCCATCTTCTGTCATGCAGATCTTGGACATCTTCTTCTCCACAGCTGCCAGGGCCTGCTCGATCTTCGGGTCCTTGCCGTGGATAGCCCGAAGCTCACTCTCCTGTTGCTTCAGCTTCTCCTCCTTTCGGGAGAGGTAGACAACATGGCCGAGGTAAATCAGGGTTGGGGTGCTGACAAAGAGGAACTGGAGCACCCAGTAGCGGATGTGGGAGATGGGGAAGGCTTTGTCATAGCAGACGTTGGTGCAGCCCGGCTGCTTGGTGTTGCACACAAAATCTGACTGCTCGTCCCCCCAGACGGACTCCCCGGCCAAGCCCAGGATGAGGATGCGGAAGATGAAGAGCACGGTGAGCCAGATCTTCCCGATCACAGTTGAGTGCTCCTGGACTTGGTCCAGCAGTTTCTCCAGGAAACCCCAGTCACCCATCTTCTAGGGATCCTCGTGCTCTGCTAGCAGAGAGGGAAGGGGAAGGGAGCCGCATGAATTCTCCTTTTCCACGATGAAGAGCACAGGGCAGACGGGGCCACCTAAACCCCAGATGTTCTCAGGACATGGCTGCTCTGCAGAAGGTCCTGGCAAACCCACCGGGGAACACTCCACACCCGGGCGAGGGAGCCAGGCAGCGTTTCTGAGCCCAGGAGTGCTCCTTCTACACCCCACTGCCCAGCATGGAAACATGGGGCTTGAGGAGACAAGGTAGGACAAGGGATTTGTCTCCCCCTCACAGTTCATGGCTGTCCTGGCCTGCCAGGACATGGTCCTGCAGGCTGGTTTGGGGCTGCCCGGGGAGGGCAGGGCCAC
>NW_010420900.1:10458-10728 GCF_000710305.1 Buceros rhinoceros silvestris
GCGAATAGGGGGAGAAATAGAGCCAGCCTCTCCCACAGCCCCCTGCCCCAGCATTCCCAAAGGACAGGGAGCAGCAGGGTCGCGGCGAAGGGACTATGAATCCTCGAGGAACAGCAGCCACCCTGTCACCCGTTCAGGGCTCACCCCAGACCGACGGGACAGCCCCCAGCCCGCTCCCCCGCAGTGGGGCGATGGCACCCCAGCCCTCTGCCCCTGGCCCAGGGCTTTCCCCAGCCCGGGGATCCCGGAGACCACTCACCCGCCGCACAC
>NW_010420901.1:0-15153 GCF_000710305.1 Buceros rhinoceros silvestris
AGCCGCTCCGCCACACCAGGTGGCTTGTGCCTGCACGACTCCAGCTAACTTAAAAATAGATGTGTTATGTTCTCTTCTGCTGACAGGATATCCATGCATGGCTAAAACCAGGCGCAGACTCGATGGGGAATTTTGGCTCGACGTTCTTTGCAAACCTAAACATGGGACACAAAGTCACTGCGCAGCCGGAGACCGACATCCTTATCAACGGGTCTGCAGAAGCCTACCAAGAAATGAAACTGAACTGTTTTCTGACATACAAACCAGGCTGCTTTGCAGATTTATGAACATCTATTTTCACATCTGAAAAGCCCGTCTAGATTTTAAAAACACTAACAGCCACGCTATAGCCCACAGGTAGCACAGACAAGTGTCTCCTCCAACAGCTCCATTTATGCACACAGAACACTTGCAAAAATCTGCAAAGTCCAATTTCTGGGAAAAAAACCGAACCAAACAAAAACCAAACCAGATATTTTTCTGTATTCAGTTGAAATGACAGACAAGTTTACTGGAACCTTTGGAAATGTGGAACACCACCACAGTCCCAGTCAGAAAGGTAAACACGTTATAACATGTCCAGAATAGAATGTTACTTGTAGAAAAACAGTGACTGTCTTCAGAAGAAGAAAATCCTTATATTCATAAAACTGTTCTTTTGGAGCAACATTCAGTTGCAAAACACTTCTTGAATATTCATTTTCCCTCCGTGGCTTTAACCATCTGGAAAAAATGAAAATAAAGCTCTCCTGTTTGTTGTTGGGTGTTTTGGGGAGTGTGGGGTGCTGCATACTTGCATGTGTGAGAGAGTTCACATAAGTGAAGCCCCAGTTGACAGAGGACACCAGCTACCACCCTCCCTTCATTCTGACCTGCCTGTCTCAAGAATTTCACCAGGTCTTCCCTTTAAAAGCCAGTCCTGAACCTTTGCGCCATCTATTTGAAATTGCCAACTTCTCACATTAACGCAGTGATTTACAGATGCGAGAGTGCTTTTACACTTCAATCTTCACGGGCTACCTGACTACACTGGGAAATCCTGAAAGTCTACAGTTTGGTTTGGGGTGGTTTTTTTAAACCAAAATCTTTTAATGTATCATTTAAAGACGCTCCAGAAAAGCTTTTATTTGTTTCTGTTTCATGTCAAGTAAATTAAGTAGCTGCAGGCTTTAATTCACGACTGAGTTCTTCGGATGCGACTGTCATATGCATTGACTGCTCCATAAAGGTAGTAATAACTCTTTAGTATAGTTGCATATTTTAAGTTATTCCTCTAAACATATGGTTTTTCTAAGACAACAAGTTTTCTTTTTCAGAATTATGGTTTGCTTGTGGGGTTTTATGAAGCAACAAGTGAAGAGGCGATTTGGGTTTTTCTTCACATGCTCACCAGAGCTTCAGAATTGTTCTGGATTTCAGCTGGAGTTGTCTCATGCTCTGGATAATTATTGACGGGAAAACCTCTGGATTTGTAACATTACAAATGCTGCTTTGTCTTTTACTTCCACAGGGAAGCAATGACTAATCGGAATCATCCATTCCAGGTACACCTTTTTCTGAAATCACTGAACAGGCAGCTCTTCACACTACATCTTAAAAAGGAGGCCATGCAGCACTTGACCAGTTTTAATCACAGCACTTACTCTACTGACAGGTTAGTTCAAAGAACAAAGTACTCTGAGCTTTGGGGGAACAGGAGGGGAGGAATCTAGAAAACATGGCTTCTAGGATTTAATTTTTAAATATTTGTTTGTTCCTTAACCCTCCCAACAGTAATGCCTTTGATTGAAGTGGTCAGGAGCGGCAATTTCATGAAGACATCCGTGCCTTAGGAACTGGGGAAGGTTGTCATGAATACTACTAAAATCCCTTTAAGGTTAGAAATGATTACCAGTAGCTAGCACATGGACTGCTCTAAAAAGCCATTAAAAAAAAAAAATCTGTAGGCACTTCCAGCTTCCAAGAACTGGAGTCATCGTCCTTCAAGCTGAAGGATGCGACACTGGAAATTTTGTCCTCATACTCCATGTCACTTGTTCTTTATAAACAGAAAAATGAGCCTCCATAGTTCGCATTCAAACTTCATAAACACCAACTCATTAATAGAAACTCATGATACTGTATCTGCTTACTTAATATCCACATTTTCCTGCCAGAAGTATCACGTAAATTAAGGACTGGCCTTGTGGGACATTCACTTCAGCACTACGCGTATCTACCGCCTACTACCAGTGCAAGAGGCAGACGTTCCATCTGTAGGACCACCGTGTGATCCACTGTTACTATCTTTATCACGCTCTAACAATACGCTTATTTTTGTAAGTCGGGGCAGAATTCCTCAACTGATGAGCAACAGCCTTTTTCGGCTGCAGTTAAAACCGAGGAACTGGTAAAGCACAGTTATGTAAACGGTGGGCGTAACTGGAAGTCCAACATCACTTCCATAAGAAGTTTTCCCACACACACACACAAAAACCCAAAACCCAGAGATGTTTTTTCAAGTTGCCATGAGAGACTAGCAAAGATTTCTTCCCCTCCACTCCCCTCTCAGAAAGGACTGGGCATTTCCTTCTTAGAAGTACTACTTTCTGGGACTCCAGTTCGTGTTTACCTACCAATTCAAGTCTTGTTCATAACGTTCAGAGATTCAACATGAGGTAATACAACCAATACTTACTTACGTAAAAGAACTACTATTGTCCTTGTTAAAGGCGTCCTGACGCACTTTTCACACAACCAAAATACCTTTGGCCCCACATACACGCGAAACGATCAAATTCTTCCTGTATCTTTTCAGTCCATTAACTGCTTCCACTAAAAGTATTCTCTACCAAAACATGCTCACAGGGGAGAACCTCACGTTTGATTTCAAATACGCCTATTTTTGTTGTGAGACTATTCAAAACTTAGTTACTGCATTCGAACAGCTGAATAGATGGGATCTGATAATGAATGTTTAATGCTAACTCTAAGGATCACCTGGAACCACTACACTGTTTTAAAGAAAATCTACGATGCATGTTGAAAGCTTTAAGCATCCTTAAGTACATGGTTCTCTTTGGAAAATATTCATTACTAAGCTCAAACATTGTTTGAACCCACCTATTTTTCATTCCAGTAGGGACCTTTATGTATTTTCCCTGGTGTGTTTTTTTTTTTCTTTTTGCTATCCAAGTGTGGTTTTTTCCCTACTGTTATGATAAGTATAGTATAGTGCAGAACTAAAGCAGAGTAAATGTCAAGCAAAAGCAGACACTTGCATTCCATGAAACATCAGTTTGGGGCCTGGATTTTTTGATGTCAAAGTAAGCAAACACCGAGTAAGCCCTCTGTCTACAATCAAGAAGTAAATTGGAACAATGACAGAAAAGATACAAGTGGTATGGCAAACCCCTTCCAGTCCCAACGTAAGTCTTTGAAGAAACTATGCTATGCATTATGTGAAAAGAAGTATGATATCTATAAAAATCAAACGTTTCCTGGGGAAGTGGCCTAATATTTATTGCACCTCTTTGTACAAGCACCATTCCATTGTTCCAGCAACATCAGATAATGATTTTGGCTGGCCTCATGCTGACCTGTAATATTTATACGCCACGGCATTTATCAGCTTCATAAAAACCCAGCAGACATATTAGTATGTAAAAGGAAGTAGATTCCCTTGTAACAAGTGTTTCTTCCTGATATTGCTTCATATCTTGAAGGAAAACAAGCAGTTCCACAGTCTTCCTTAGTACCCACCAAGAACACTCATGGAAATGAGCTTTCATTGAAACACCTCCCGGGAAAACACAGAACAAAAATTCCTTTCTTATGTCCTTATCTAAATCTACTCTCTCTCAGTTTAGAACTGCTGCCTTTTGCTGTGTCACTACAGGCCTCTGTAACATCACTAATGCTAGCAAACAATGGTGTTCTCAGTTCTCCTATAGGGAAGCTACACCAGCCAGCAGCAGTTTCGCACTGGCTGCCTCCTGAGGAGGCAGTGCTGTATGACACACTCGAGGGAAGGACAAACTGTTCTATCAACCTGTAAAGAACTTGCTCGTAACAAAACACAGCAGGAGAGGAGCACTGTGGCAAGAAGAATCACTGCATCCATTCACCTAATTATTTGTAAAGAAGCTGTGGCCTCACCAAATGCGAGCATTTCCACACCATCAAAGTGCTAAAAAAGTCACCTGTCCTGCTACTTGGGTGCCAGAAAGTTTCACAGTTGTGAAACAACTGTCTGCGAGACGTCATGTTTTCACGTGACCCTGCACACAGCTGAGCGCTGCCACTGCTCTCTGAAAGACCGAGACCAGGCAGACTCCCCCAAGTGTACTCCTGACCCAGCACCGATGTAAGGAGCTACTACTGCTGCTACCATCGTAGCTCAAAGGGTTTTCTTCACAAAGTGGTGGAGCACTGGAAAACAAAACCCCAGTTCCTCTACTTGGGAACCCATTTACCATGGCAGATAGCTAAGAATCCATTTGCACTGCACACGTGCTGTACAAGGAAGCCAAGAAACGGAAGGAATGAAGGTGCTTTGTGGAACAGAATCCTTTAAATGCCCCTGAAAAAAGTGATACGGTTCTTGACTTGCTGCTCCCTCACATTTCCATCAACACGTACCAAGAAGGGATATGAACACTTTCCATCTTTATCCTTCTGTCTAACTTGCTGAAAAGGTTAAAGACATGAATAAGAACAAAATTTGGAATTCACTGTGAAGGAAAACAAACCCACGAAACATATTTCCTCTGCCATTTTAAAAAGACAGTACACAGGCTACGGTGAGTCAGCAAGAGAGCTCTCTTCTGAAAGAAGTCAGTCTATTAAAAACCCCTAACACCATGGCCAAACCAGCCACAAATTCCATGCCAATTTTCTCCCAATCCACCCAAATACAGCCAACCTGATACACAAACCGACTAACTTTTAAATATTTGGTTATGGCTTGTAAAAAAATACTATATATACATTTTTCAGCTTTATGAAATATCATGATATGAACTTACACAGCAAAATAACAACATACAAAAGACTAATCAGAAATCTATCCATCTCTTGTGTGATCCTAGTAAGTTAGTATTAAAATTTTGGTACATCTGAATTAATTTTAGAATTTATACAAGCTAAAAGTTCTTACCATAAAAGTTTCTGTTCTGCTGGGACACTGAATGTAACACGTTGTCAGCTTTTTTGGTTGACAAGATCTGTTCGCTGTAAAAGAAGCATATATAGATAAGTTTGAAGACTTAAACTACCAATGTATGATCACAAACTTTATTGCCTTGAGTGCATACAAGTGTAAAAGCTTTGCCCATGTGAAACTGCCTCTTGTTATCGTCACTGTCACATTTTTTACTAACACAAACACACTTTACAGAAGATACTGGGAGTGGCCCTTTAATACTTTTAACACCCCTCCCACACAGGACAGGCTGTGCTGATGCAGAGCAATTTAGAATGACCCAAGTCCTTTAATACAGACAGGAAAAAAAAAACACTGGTTTTTATGAGGCTGGTGTTCTCAGTTTGTTCCAGAGATTAGATGCCCACCCATCCCAGCCTTACTCTAGAGTACAACAGCAAGATGCCCAAGACGCAGCACACAAAAAGTGAATTTTCTTGATCTTAATACCACCTCGACTGTTTGACAAAGACAGCTGGTTCCCAATATTATCAACAATAGGAAAAATCATGTGATGAAGGGAACTCTTCAAACTACCTTGTCCAACCCCCCCTGCTCAAGCAGGGTCCCCTACAGTGGCCTGCCCGTGACCATGCCCAGCTGGGTTATGAGTATCCAGAGACTCCACAACATCTCTGGGAAACATACTTGTTACTAGCATACATCAATAGAGTACAACAGCAAGATGCCCAAGACGCAGCACACAAAAAGTGAATTTTCTTGATCTTAATACCACCTCGACTGTTTGACAAAGACAGCTGGTTCCCAATATTATCAACAATAGGAAAAATCATGTGATGAAGGGAACTCTTCAAACTACCTTGTCCAACCCCCCCTGCTCAAGCAGGGTCCCCTACAGTGGCCTGCCCATGACCATGCCCATGCCCAGCTGGGTTATGAGTATCCAGAGACTCCACAACATCTCTGGGAAACATACTTGTTACTAGCATACATCAATTCTGAGTAAGTTTAATAAAATTTGGCTACTAACCACACTTTCGACTAGTTGTAGTAATTTTACACTTTCCAGCAAATACTTCTTTCAAACAGGTCCATCAAGTGATCAATATACATCCGAGGTGCTCTAGAAAACTGCATTTCAGAACAGCGACTAATACCAGTACACGAAATGCACCTACTGCCATTCCCAGCTCCCTGTCTGCACGACTGGTACAGATAGGATTTGTGGAGACACTCGCATTCCATTGCAGGTAGCAAGTTACCCACAGTCTAAAAAACTAGTGACTGCAGAAGCAGAGCCATTATTTCAAATTAACAAACCTTGCCCCCTCAGCAGCGCTTAGCAGTTCTGGCTCACTGCCAGAATAATGTGGCTCGGTGCCCTCCAAACAGAGCTAATGCTCTGTGAAGGTAAACTTCACACCTAAGAGTCTGCACCCTTATTTCTATGCACCTGCCCTTGAGTGTATGAAGTTCCAAAGCATATTTTCTTGGGTTGTTTTTTTTTCGAGACACCGGATAAACATCAGAACAACTTTTTCTGCAAATACAATCTGTGCAAGTCCTAAGAGCATCAGCATTACCTGCAGGCAGCACCTTCTTTAACACTCCTGACGTCTGCAGGATTGATTCCTTCAATAACAGGTGAGTCTGGATTTGCAGATCCATTGCTGACATGATCACTGCTTTCATATCCAGATTCTGTCCTCTGAATTTGCCAGTTATCACCATGGATTTTTCTCTCTGTAAATCCTTTGCTTTTTTCAGCATTCCCTTTTCCCTCTGAATCCAGCGAGCTTCGACTTCCCGTATCCTGTTTTGTTTCATCTTCATATATAGTCATTAAACCTTTCTGGATTTGGTTCTCCTTCAGCCAATGGTTAAAGCTGCACTCCTTTTCATGCTTAGATTTGCTGCTCAGATTTGCCTTGTGCTTTGGGCTGTGCTGTTTTTTCTCAGTCTCACTGAAAATGCTGTCTACATTTAGCGTCTCTCGCATAGGTTTCCAACCTTTACTTCTGCTTCTGCTGCTGACACTTCCTTTGTCCCTAGAGTCTTGACTGGTGTCTGTATCATAGCCAGTGATGCCATCGGTCCGGGTCCTGATCACTGGCTTCTCCCCAGCAGGAAAAGCTTCTGTTTTATTTGGTCCAAGCACCTGTACAGGAAGCTTTGCTTGGTGAGGTGCATTGTCATGCTTATAGGAGCCTTTGCCCTGGCTGCTGTAGAGGCGCTGATCAGCACAGTGTCTAAATCCATTTCCAACTGGAGGAGACCCTGACTTCACACTGGAACGATCTTCCCCAGGCAAATCTTGTCAGAAGAGAAAGAAAAAAGCTCCATTGAAGTTCTCATTCATATTTAACTGTTCTTGTCACACTACTTAGGTTTCTTACACTATTGCAACAAACTCCGTACGTATTTCAGAATCCTGAAAATTAGGAAACTCATAATCTTACAGCACATCCTCTTAAAAGGAGAGGAAAAAACCCTCTGCACAGCCAGTATTGATGCTAAAAGCTATTTAACCCACTGGTTCTCTTGCCATATTTTTAAAATGTACCTCTTTGTCTCCCAGGCTCTTTTCTTGGTCCTCTGTCTGCGTCTTTTCGTAAATATGAGAAGCTTTTCATGTCAGCAGCTTTCTGAGCACACTCCCTGGAGATGTCCTTCAGCCGGTCCTTTTGATCACCGCAACCTAACTTAGCTGCAAAAAATATTATTTGTCAAAGACCATTACTAAAAAGTCATTCATCATCAAAGCACACAAATATATTTACGCACCATAACATTTAGTGCTACTTAAAAAGCCTAATGAACTACATAATAGATTAAGAAAATGAAATGTATAGTATAGATTTAAACATACAGGTGTCTCCAAGGAGTCCACTACATGGAGCTAATTACAGTAACCAAAGCAGCATTATGGCAAGCTTATATCTTACAACACGTCCTGAAGTTGAATCCTAAGCTATTTTCAAAGCATATATTAATTATATCAAATTTCACAAATATACTGAAAAATAAATCTAAGTTCAATCCTGTCTAAATGTGAAGATTTACTTTTAATAAAACAGAGGAGTCACTTTTTATGAAAACAAATCCTTCTGTTTCCGAAAAGGTAAATCCCGACCATTTTTGAGTCATCATCCCATCAGAAAAAGGGTTACCAAGCTGAGCATTCTCAGTTTTGAAGTCTAGGAATACAACAATAAAGACAGACAAGAAACCCATCAAGAGAAGGCAGCAATACTCTCCACCCAAGAAGTATGGGGAGTTCAGAGCAAAGGCACTGGCAAATAACGCAGAGGTCACCGCCCCATATACGTCAAGCTATATTTCTCACAGCTTGATTTGCTTGGAAACCTGATGTACAGATAGAACGGATCTTTAAATGGATAAGACAAGTTTTTTACTATTCTTTCTGAAAATAAAGTCTGTTAATATACAGGACTACAAACAATGCTGCAAAATCACACCACTGCTGGGGAACAGTGATCCTCGAACAGCCAGTGATCCACAGAGCCATACCATGTGCTCCAAAAGATCAATCAGCTTCAAGTTTCTAACACGCCTTTTAACCAACGCTATGATTGGAAGCCATCATGATGTCTGAGAAGTGGATCAAGGCCTCAAGAGCTACTTTAGTGCAGGAAAGAGGGGCAATAAAAAAAAAAAAATTGCATTTAGAGTTCTCCAGAAAAGTTAACATTCCATGGCAGATATTACGTAAACTTTAGTGGTTGTTCAAAGATTCAAGCCAACGATGGAATTCTTCCTTTAGAAATAGCTCTAGTCCAGAGGTCAGCAAATACTTGAAACACTATTAACTGAAATATTCCATAAGACATGTTTGGGGGTTTTTCAGGAGGAGGGGAATACATACCTGGACCTCTACCACCACTAGCTTGTATATGGCTTCTACCGAACGCTGAGTTATCTGGCTGAAGTTTTTTATTACTCCTTTGAGTAGTGGGGTCTCCAATTCCATTCTCTTTCACGTGGTCTGATTTAGGAGCAGAGTGCTTTTCAAATCCTATCAAATAACATATCTATCTTTAGAAACGAAAAGCTTCCTAATTTAAAGTTTCCAATATCTAAACTGAAAAATAAGAAAACTTTAAGTAGCAGATAAAAAACCCACGAAAAACTCCACCAAAAAACTACACCACATTTCAATCTGCTAGACAACAGGAGTCTGTAGTATCTTCTACACTGCCATATTTATAGGGGTTCACTGTAGTGAAACAGGGTCCTCAAGTCTTTCTTCCTATTGCTATTCATGTCCTATTGCTATTCATTACATGAAGAGGAACATGTCAAATTTGGTTGGCCTTTTATTTAATTTACTTGTATGTTATGTTTAACATTAAAAAAAAAAGACAGCAGTACAAACCGTACTGAACCAAAACACTGGATTCTTACATATTGAGGCATCTGCTATACAAATCTCAAAAAAAAAAGTTTCTTGCAGCTCCTTCTGTTTTTTCCCAAAGTTCTGAATTGTGCTGTGTACGTATGTATAAATATATACAAACACACATGCTACAAATACATCTCTGTATTCGTATGACGCTTTCAAGTATCTTTTTATAGCATTTTGAAGGTATTTTAAATGTATCGATACACACGTAAGAAGGTCTGCATATACAAATATACTAAGATTTTCTTTTAAAACTACTGAAGTTATGTTAAAGTAGTTCTGAACAATCTAAAACAGGAAAATTTTTCCCCCATTATCCACGAGTCTCAATTTGCATTCTCTTATCAGACACAAAACAGTTCTAGTATTGAATATACACACTAATCACACACTAATCTTCTTTCTTCTAAGACCCTTTACATAATTATTGATATAAGTATTTAAGAACTTAAAGCAACTAATACATTACCTACTCCTTTATAATTCCCATTTCAGAAGTATAGTTGATACTGTTATTAACTATATACATGTTAATTACCCAGATCTTCCCCGCTTCCTCCTGCTGCTTTGCATTGAGACCAGTGAATAATCTGCTTTGGAGCATCTTCGGGAGAGACAGCAGTGCCATCTGGGTTGGCATAAAACAGCAGCAACGGCTGAAAGTGACAGCGAATGCACCTGGAAACCACATCTTTCCATTTTGTTCCGATCTAAGAGAAAACAAACAAACAAAACCAAACCCCAAAACTTTATCAACAGCACTGAACCCAGTCATGGGAAGAATCATTTCTTAAGCAACAGGCACCAAATGCCTGACTGCAAAGTTACGTTAAGGTTCAACATTTTGGCACATGAGTTTATGGAGCAAAAAGGTAGAACCAGCATCATACGGGCTAACAGTGAGAACGTCAACAGTACGAATACAGCTGCCAGTTCTTGGGTCACCTTTTTCATTGAAAGAACCGCAAGTTCAACAGTAGACAAGTGCATTAACATTCTGAAGTGTTCGGCATTTGGAAGGCAGAACTGTAGTGAAGTCAGGTCTAAAATTCATTTGTGAAAACTGATTTACAAAATTAAAGGTTTATTAAAATAAAGACACTCATTTGACTCGTTTCAAGTTTGGAGCCAGAAGAACACACTGTAGAAAAGTAAAGATCACTGAACTTGAAAGCAGTAAAACCAGATTTTACCTCTTTTACATTAGCATCATCAAAGAGCACCCATTTGCAACTCTTGGTGTGGAAGGCAAAGGCACAGTAATGTCGGCTCGTGTAGCAAATCATTCCCACAAGAAAAAGCTCACTGTTTTTGGCATTTTCATCTGTAACCCTATAAAACAGCTGTAAAAATGGTTATATATTTTGAAATATGTGCAAAACATTTAGCCTCAATTTCCAGACCTATACCGGCATTTCATCAAGGCATTATACAACTTTAGTGAGCATAAATAACAATTTTTGCACCTATTATGTCTATTTCTAACTTCTATTTTTGCATAGTTGAGAGGATAAAAAAATAATGCTCTGGAATAATTTCACAAATTTCAAACCGGACATGAAATTTGCAGATTTTCAACTCGGACTTCACTTAAATTCAACTTCGTGCTCAGGCACGACACCAACACCTCTGACTGGACTTTTTTCTTTCACAGAAACTGTATCAAGCGGCACTTTATAAAGAATAGTAAAAGACACAAAATTGAAGTTAAATTGTTCTTTCTTAAAAATACACATATTTCTATTTTGTATATATTTACATACATATAAAATACATGTAAAACGAAATTTTAGAATAGGTAAATAGTAAGTTTTAGGTCAGATACCCCAGGGAGATAAAGTTGTGTTGCCAGATTCCGCATAACCTCCTCCGTTAGGTCAGAGTGTTCTGAATCCCAGACTAAACCGATTGTGACTATCTCAGGACAATTCATAAGAACACGACGAATTTTTATTTTTTGACCACAGTTACTCTAGAAAAAGGAAAAAAAATGTGATGGGAGGAAAACCAAAAATGTTAAAAACATGGAAGTCCAAAGCTGAGTTACTAGACAACAAATAATGCTACAAAACAACTCTCCATCTTCTTCTAATTCTCAAATTTAATTATGGTGTTTATTTCTAACAAATTAAGGATAAAATTCTTCACCATAAGACTGAGGAAGACTAAGCTAACTTCTACATCAAATCACCACCTTAAGACAGAAATCTCTGAAAACATCCAAGTCACCATCGCAATTTCTCCTTTGTTCCCTTCTCCCCTTCATCACTTCAGCTAAGGTCTGTATGTCCTTGTGCACTTTTCCATGCTTCCTAAATTAACAGTCTTTGCATAGAACCATTAAAGTAGAACAATCTAAAAGAGACTATTTTTGTCAGTAGAATCACAAAATTATTCCAATACAAGACAATGTTGTCAAGCACTCAGAAAATACACCTGCTCTGACTGATCAAAACCACCGAGCTCTATTTCGAACACGAAGCGAAGAATAAAACACAGACCTAATAACCCAGCTTTCTGAACAGGCCACCAGCACCTCTAACTGAAGCAATAACACACAAATTTAAGGGCTTTTTTACCCCGTGCTGGACTGCACAGGTAATCCTGCTTTTAGGGGAGAACTTTAGGCTGATTTGATGCCCTAGGAAGCTCTCCCCTTGTATCTTAAGTAATGCAGTGGGTTTGTTTACTTACAGGACACTTTCTGTAGTCGTCAGCAGTATTTGCTGCCTGCAGCAATTCTGCAAACATTTCTGGCTTGAGACGTTCATGCCTCTCCATCATTCTTTCTACTTCATTACTGTAAAAAAATAGACAACTGTGAATCTCCCTTAAGAGTTAACAAATTTCAGTCAACTCTCCCTTTAACTATATCTTATGACTGAAAAGAAAAGATACTGAGATAAAACAGCAATACATTCTTTTTATCAAGCTCTCTCTACTTGCTTTTGAAATCCAAATGTTACAGTACCTCGAAACCACGTTTTACCAAAGGAATACACATTCATTTTTAACACTTACAGCATTTCTCTGACATGCTTTGCTTATTACTGGAAAGGAGTATAAAGAAAAAAAGAGATACAAGAATAAAAGCTCTTACCACAAGGCTGTGGTAGAAATGTAACGCACGAATTCCGTAAAAGGCAACGGGTCTGATGATGCTCCACAGCTGCGACATACACACTACAAAAATAAAACTTCTTTGGTTGTTATTTACTCAGGAGAGTGGAAGCATAGCATTTGTTAAGCAATCAAATAAAGGTCTGACCTGTTCATACAGTGTCATAGCAAACTTCTGATGAGAAATACAGGATTTTGAAGTGCACATATCTGTTTCACTGTTTGGCACTAAGTGAAAATGAATCCTCTCAAGGATATTTTCCTAAAAAGAAACAACAACATAAATCTAAACTGAACTGATGAAGTCAGAATAGATGAGCAACATTACAGTTTAATACTCCAGCTACTCCACTTGGCTCTAAACAGTTCACCTACAAGCTTAACACATATTTAATTCCATCTGTATTCACAACCCAGTGGATGAGAACTCTCTCAACCATGAGGTTTCCAAACATTAACAAAACAGCACCAGACAGTTACCCAACTGTTAATCCAGAAAGCGTTCTCCCTTGAAGGAGCTGAATCTTCAAGAAAAATTTTTAAAGCTGTTCTTACAATAAGACTGATACTGATGCCGTTGCATGCAACAGCTCACATATTTTTTGGATCAGGCCTTTGCCTCTGTACACACTTATGTTTTTCCTCTGTGTATCAATCTGATCATCTGATCACGTGCCAACAAACAAATACTGCTGAAGGAAGCAAGGAAAAAGCTCATTAATAGCACATACCCGGTCCCATCCCAAGCCTCACTTTTTAACCTTAAACAAAAATAAAGGTACCATGATTATCATCAGTTTGGCCCCTGAATCAGCATAAGCCTCTTTTCCTCTTTTGCCAATACCAGAGGTTATGGAAATAAGTGAATCTATTCAGGTAGATCACTCAGACAGCTGATTAATTCAAGGGTCTAGAAGCATTTTGATTAGAGAAAGCTCTAATGAGAGAGTCTCTTTCCTGACTGCAACCCAGTAACCTGATTGCAAGATCTCAAGCAGCCACTTTGAGGAGCTCTCCACTGGATTTTCCTATGAATGTGAAAATGCATCTGGCAGGTAGGTATTCATCTGTGGGTACTTCCGAAAGATGTCCGAAGCTGAAAGTAATCATAGCAGCAACCATATTTTAAGTCCCTCAAATCTGTGTCTGAAGCTTAATATGAATTTTTTTTTTTTTTATGGTGAATAATCTTCATTGCCTAAAACAACACTTCTTAGGAAGGCTCCTTTACCAGTGTTCTATGTGATCCTGAGTCATCTTTTACGGCCACAGCAATGACTCATGTTTTTCAGCGAGACACTTCATAAAAGTTACTGAAGCCAGAGTCAAGATCTTCAAGTACTCGTTCACTCTTGGATAAGAAAATGGAAATCTATTCTGCAGAATACTTCAGTTATGAGCTGGCTCGTTGTAATGGAACATACTTCAACAGCTAATGAGAGAATACTTGGAGGAACAGTCTATATTTTGAGATCTGTAGGTGCCTCCTCTTCCCAGAAGATAACCCTTCTCTTCATCCAAAAAAATTTTAGGTGTGATCCTCACTGACCTCCTGTAGTAACGATGTTTCATGTGTCCCTCTGCCTGAGCTACAGAAAGCACGGACCAAATGCAAGATTACTCCATCCCACATCACCAGACACTCACTCCATGTGTCTGTTACCCTGAACTAGCATGAAGAAGCGTCAATAGTATTATGTCACTTGGATCCCCTCGTGAGCCTGGAGCTACGAAAACAGTCCAGCTTGGCATCCGCAGCACTAACATAATTCTACTCGACTACCACCAAGAATACTTACAAAACATTCTGCTGCATCATCCATGAACCCAAGCTGGAAACGCTGTTCGTCCTTAAAACTTTCTGCCAGGGCATGTCTCATATTATCCGATGGCAGTGCTTTCTCTCGACTGTGTTGGAACTGTGAAAATATTGCCTAGGAAGAAATACCATTACTTAACTTCATTAGCCACTTGACTAGACACTGTGGTACTACACAAATACTTCCGTTCTTATGCAGCATGCCTAAGGGCAAATACATAAAATGTTTAAAAGTCTATGTAACTCTTACAGTTACTTAGGTTCAGTGTTCCGTTACTCATTCCATTATAAGAACTTAGGCTACCAAACTCCATTTTGATCCAGTAGAAAAACACAGAAGAATATAAAAATGTAAGTGATTGACTTTAACTCCCTGAAGTAACAAAAGCCCTGGTCTGTAATTATGCAGCTTTTTTAATCTGGCCACTGGAGCAGCGCTTCATGCACATTTATCTCATCTTTATAGATGGTGTGTATTTCTTAGGGCATCATGTAATAGCAGTCGGGTTCGTTTAACACTCACGATTCATTAAACAATGCAACATTTACACTACTACTTCAGACAGGACTGTATCTTTATTAAAGGAAAAACTGCCATGTATTAGATAGAATGCTGATTATCCTTTCTATCAAATCATCTCCCTGCTG
>NW_010420901.1:15233-29910 GCF_000710305.1 Buceros rhinoceros silvestris
GCTGAACCAGTGCGCAGAGTACAAGAGAACAGGTCAACATCGGCAGCCTCAGAACATAAGACTAGGTTGGACTTGCTTTCTTTTCTTAACTTCCCAGAAGAGATAGTTGGCTACTACGTCTCTTTTTGGTGGAGACACGTAAGCAAGGGACATCATCATTTAGCAAGTACAAGAGGTTGATCTTGAAAGAACTGGAAGTGAAAAGCTACTAAACAAATGAGAAAACATTCGCAGGTATTACAGGATGCATTCCACTGTCAGGAATTCTAAGTTAAACTTTAGAGAAAAACTAAGAGAATAAAGACAAAGCAAATCAGGAGAGGCCATGTAGAATATAAACAAGGATATGCATTCTTCACACAGGCCTCTGGTTAAAAAAATCTGTTAGACAGAAGGTAAAGATACAGCAGATACAGCAAAGTTTCAGTGCTAACAGGTAGCCATGTTTTAAGCATGATGCATTCCAGGTGAAGTATCTTTCAAATATTTAATCTTACCCTCATAACAAAAGGCATGGACTAGTGATAAGAATGACAGTCAACATCTCAGTGTAAACATTCAAAATTAAGTTTTTAACAGATCTGGTAATACAAGTTAATTCTGCTTTGAACACATTCATCACTTCTCTTTTTGGCTGCTAGGTCATTTTTGATACGCAACAGAGCCTTACACGTCCAACTGAAAAGAACTACAGATAAGCAGTTATGCAGGTACATATGCTCATTTTAGTAGTCTGCATAGTCAGTGTCTCACCCCAGCGTTACCCAGAAAAGCTCGGCTCATATTTACCTCTCTGAACACCACCCAGAGAAAAAGATAATGGGTTGAACTGAAGCAAACCAGAATTTTTTGGCCATGCTTTCAGTTTACAGGAGAGGCCGAGAGAGATAAAATATCCTTCTTTATTGGTGAAGTAGTAAGAAGGGTTAAAATAGTCCAAGACAGTGAATAAAAAACCCACCAAAAAAAGCCCCAAGTCATAAACAAGTTACTGAAATGCATCCTCATCCAGCATATACACTGCATGAAAAATCAAAATGCCCCAGGTTCTGAACACAAAACAAAAAGAATCATTCAACCAGCATCTCTAAACAGCCAAGAAAGCAAAACCAGTGGTGTACATAATGACTGAGGACAGATACTTCCAAATGAGTTAACCACAATGCTTTGAGTTCAGTACCTAGGCTACAGGCCATGGAGTTCTAAAGATCACAACTGTACTGTTAAAACAATAACTAATTCCATTCTAACCAATTTCAGACGAGGCAGCAATACCACTTCTAAGCAGTATTCTGGGGAACGTTCCAAAGCAGATAGATGGGACAGTCTAGGCAAGGCAAAGCATTCAAGCAAGCCATTTAGATAATCACACAAGAAGATGCAGAACGAGAGACATCCATCCCTCAAGAGCAGATACTTGAAACAATAAGGAAAATGTCAAGTCCTAAAACACAGCAGTGTTACTGGTGTATTGCTTTGGAACAAGACTTAAAGTGATGCAAAAGACAAAACCTGCCTTGCTTTTTACTGAAGCCCAAAAACCTACAGGAAGAGAGAGAGTATTGAGTTACAGCAAGTAGTATATCTAGCCTGACAAAAAGAAGCACCTGGTCTTCACAAGTGCACCACCAGAACAGAACGATTCATTCCACGTAGGTTCAAACTGCAGTACACACGAGCACTACCTTACTCACGCTTCTCAGCACACTGAAGCTGCTATATTATTTTTTTCTATGGTTTCAGTGGTACGATTAGTCATTAAGAGTATGTGCTGCAACACATACGTTCCAGCAACTGTCACCCTTCAATCCCTCTTCACTTCGTAAAGGCAGTTCCAGTGCAGCGTTGAACCAGGCTGCCTGTGACCAGAACTACACACGTAATATGGGACGAACAAAAGGAAAAGGCTGTAGCGTTCACTCTATATTATGACATCAGATATGAGCATGAATCCCTATACACACAAACCTCCAGGGAGCTAAAGCTATCAAGCTTATCAAGCCAAGGTCTTATCTGAAAACATAGGTGTGCCTGTGTTACGGTCTGGACTTTATGTACCAACAAGACCAAGCGTCCAGCACACAGAAGAACATGATGTACACCCAAACTCTGACGAAAAAACAAAGTCCCAACAAGTTCTATAGAGTTAAGAGCTTATAAAAAGTTTGCAGTAAAAGCATCAGGAAGTTAGTCTGAACAAGTCTAGTTTCAAGCTACTTAAACCTGTCTGCTTTTCAAAATTAACCATTTTAACCAAAGAAATAAAACGACGCTTTTAGATATTTTGACAAATATATTCAAAACCATCTGTATCACACTGCAATTGTGATAAACCCTAAAAATTACACAGTACATAGACTATACAACTCCTGAAACAAATGTCACCACAAACAGTTCTGCCTAAAACACTTGTTCAGTAACACCGTTTGGTCTGGGAAACTGCCTGAGAATAAACTCCAAAATACTTGGTTTATCCTTGCCTGAAATTTAGCATCACCACAAAGCACCTCCTCAATGAACTACATTTTCAAATAGCGTTGTCCCTTTCAGCTCCCTCCAGATAAGCAATTCCCAGTTCTGTGTGTCACTGCAGCTGCTACCGTATTTGACTACACATTCTACAGTCCTGTATCAGAATCCCAAGTGTCTTTATTGTCCAGCTGCAGTAAGAGTAGAAAGTGCATACCACTCAAAACACCCAAAACCCGCTATCATTTTTTCACTGGTATTTTCATCCCAATGAAACGGCGACATCCTGCTTACAGCTATTTCCCTTGTAACTGCAGGCAGCAACATACCAGTGCAGTAAACTCAGTAAGAACCTACAGCAATCAACATTTCTTTACAGACCTCAGGTGAGTTACAAAACTGTGTGAAGCACAAGTTTTATGCACTAGTTAAGATACTCAGATCTGACTTGCGTTCAAACACTAAGAAGTCATCAGCTTTCAGTAGCTTCCCCGTACCACTACCTGACTTCCATTACGTACAAACTGAAGGATGAAGTTCTGCATCATTACCACCAACTACTGAGCAAAAAAAAAAAAAACCAACCACTTCAGACCTTAAGACCTTATCACAGAATAATAGTTACTGTAAAACCATATTCAAACACTACAGGAGAGAACAAAAGCATATGCACGGAACAAAAGAAAAGATCTCTAAGAGGCTAGCTAGGCATTTTCAAATAGGTTACACAGCCGTTTAAGAGAAAAAAGTTTTATGTTTAAGAGAAAAAAGTTTTACGTTTAAGGCTGTAAGATTTGTGCACTGTAAAATTTCTTCTTTAAACACAAGAAAATATTTGTTACAAACACCTGTTACAAGTGACCCTAAACCTACATTGTTTCTATACACAAGAATGACTTAGTGTCGCCCACATATAAGGATATAAATCAGTAAAAATTAGTTAAATTGTTTTTTCCTCATTTTGAAAAATTACTACTTACCTTTAGAGCGCAAAATATGCAGGCATCTCCCTGACACACGTGTCCAGTTAAACCTCTCAAACTTCGTCGAAATATGTCAAGTTGCCATAATACCTACAAAAATAAAGTTTCACACAAGATAAGTAACAGGTACTGAATGTTCTGCATTTAATACAGCAGTGTATACTTGCATTTTCATTTTTTTAAACTTCACATAACATGTACAACTTCAGCACCAACAGTGCTACAAGAATTATGGTCCTTTTCCATTAGGTTGGTAAACTGTGGAAGTGGAAGGTGCACATTCACCACTCAAAATTTAGTTCTCCTTTTTAAACTTTTTGAAGCAATGGCAAACAACGTACTTGGTGAGGAAAAAGAGCTTCATTACAGAGATTGTAATAGTCTTCTCAAGGCTTTACATAAGAGGAAGGCAGATACCGGGTTTACTTCATTTCCCTTTCTTTTTCCCTCTCCCCTCCTCTCTGCTTTCTTTCAAATAAAATAAAATTTAGAAAAGATAGAAACATGGAAAAGTAACCGCTAGGTAAAATGCAAGCATCACTTTGGGTTAAGCCTATACTACATTCCTAAGGTCTCTTACTAAAATGATTGCTGAAATACGTGTGTTTTTCCACAGACCAAAATAATCCTGGTGCTAAATCAGGTAAGTTTCTACCTTTTATTTGTGTAACTACTCTATAGAAAGGTCACAGCAGCTTGGCTACACTACACTGCTTTCAGTATCTAATGTCTTAGGTACGCAATCAGCGGCCAGGAAGAAACAAAAATTTAAAAAAAAAACTAACCCAAATGAGTTCAAGAGGCACAGTAAAACAATAGCTGAAAATCCAGGAGGAAAAAAAAACCCCTATCTATAAACATAAAAGTTAAAATTAATTAGGATGTATTTGAAACTGAATGTCCAAACCTCAGTTCTGAAGGTTAAACAGAGGTTAAAAGAGGAGAAAAGAAAGGAACACATTCCTCCTTGTAAAAGGGAGGTCACCAATCATCAGCCACTGTCTAATAAACAGCAGTAGGTTGTGAAGTAGTAGGATTGTCTGGAACTATAACTAAAAATGACTTCGGGTTTAATTTTAGGACACCCTAAGGGAAAATAGCAAAACTGCAAGACAATATAGGTCACGCTGTTCCCACTGAACGTAAACAGCAAATTCACTCTACTAAGTCTATTGTACAATTTTATTTTAAACATATTTAGATACCATAAACACCACCATCCACGCTACAGTTCTGGCTCTCACATCTCCTATGCTGAAATTCATACCCTTTTTAAGACTCAAGTTTTTTCGGATGTCTACGCATCCATTAAGCCCTCTGCCAGTTTGGCAAATAACTCTGTACAATCTGAAAAAGATCAGGCCCAAAATCTAAGCCTTACAAAAAAATACATTGTTTTGCTCTTTATTTGCACAGCCTAGAAATTCGTTGTTGTTGTGAATTTTCACGTTTAAAAGCCGATAGTATAAACTAAACTGTGCCTTGCACACACTGTGGAAAGGCTGGCACTGCTCTCACACGGAGAAAAGTAGTTCCTCATATTCTCTGCATAAGTAGGCTCGTGAAAGCTCAGTTTATCATGAAAAAGTCACCTATTAAACTACACTTAATGAGCCAACATATTTTCAGTTACAGCTCATGAAAACAGAACAGTGTGTAGGTAAACATGTGCAGGAAGCTGGTCAGTATACATGTGCATATAAACAGTAAAAAGAAATCTAAGTCATATTTCTTTGGCATCAGTTGTATCTCCTACTCTTAATTCCACAAATCTCCAAGATTAGAATGAAAGCTTTCACCTTTATGTGCATTTTCTGATATGCCCCAGTACCACAGACTCACATGCTAATTCTGGAAAAATGGTGTATTAATGAAAATAGTGTCCTGTTCAATACAAGTAGTAGTACTGGTTACCTCACATGAAAAAGCATCTGGTGAATTTTTCCAAGTAATAAAACTGCTGTTTGTCAGAAACGTTAGTTTTCAAATTGAAGGAGCAAGATTTAAAGTTTTTAGTTTCAAGTTTCCAAACACAAAAGGGAAGTTTTTCTGATGTTCTTAATGGATGCAAACAAAATATCATGTTGTCATTCTTCGCAAATGCTAAATAAAATTACTTCCATACAGGTGGGGTCTTTTTTTTCTATGACTGACACTTTTTTTTTTTCTTTTCAGGAAAGGAGGAAAGGTTCTTCCAAAAAGACATGCTATCATGCTATTCTGTCTTACTGGCAATCATTTCAGTAGTTTAACTGAGAATCGAATTGAACATCATTGAGGAGCATGCTGTGTTTTCTGTGGAACACAAACGGTAAAACCATCATTCCCAAGAGAACGCTTCCTCTACGAGGACCGTCTAAGCTGCCACAAAACCAGAACTCTTTAATAAATCCAGTTTGTTCTTACCTGAACAGCACTATTAAGAAAGCAGCTGTTTTGTCCCGGTTCATTTAACAAGCCTTTTGTAGGGGCCAAGGACAGTATGCTTCCAGGCTGATAAACTTTTCCAAGGTTACCCCCAGGTTTTCTTAAGAACTTCACCCATGCCATTATTTTTTAGACTTTATAATTGCAATATTTATGCTTAAATACTTAAGGATATGATAGGTGCAAGGCAAAGAAGGTGGTCCTAGAAAATTGCTCTAAAGTCATGGCATTCCATTCAACTCTGTGCAACAGTAACCACTCAGGGGTGTAAGTCCACTTGCCATGAGCAGCTGCCAGACATCTATCAGGATGAGTCTCTCAGTTAAAATACAGCTATATAAAATTCCTAACTCCTCAATTTAAAAAAAAGAGAAAGAAAAAAAGGTGTCCAGTTAAGGTGCTAACATGTTAAAAATTATTATAATAAAATTTCTCGTTAAGCAAGTTGCACAGTAACTGACTTCTCCTTCTAGGGATATCAATAAAGTATTACTATAAATCATTAGTTGTATTGCATTGCAAGTTTATATCACAAAAACGGAAAGTTCTTGACAGGCGTTATACTCCTGTTCGCTCATCTCGTTCCATCTTCTTTTTACTTCTAACTGTGACCCATGAAACATATTCCAGTTTAGAAGACTCCATTTTTACTTCATTCTCTTGCCAGTGAACCTGAAATAGGAAAGAACGAGAAAACATCAAAATAGAATTTTCAAATATGATGAAGCCCTCCTAAATCAGAAAAGAGATCATGGCCAAAACAACAATCTAAAGGCAGATGCAATAACCAGGAAAGAGGAGGAGAAACAATTGCCACTTAAAAGTTGCCTTTAAGGCAGAAAAATTAAATTATTTTATAATCATTAATAATCAATCACCTTCTAATATTATACATCTCTAAAGCTCACAATAAAATTACTGTACAGTTTCTGCTAACAATATGCAACAGCTTACAAAAAGACCATATAACACATGAGTCACTGTAACTTCGAAGCTCCAAGTCTAATAAAAAGATTACCAAGAAATAAATATTTGTATTCAACACAAGGAAGCCTAAGATGCTTTTGATTTCAATATCCCAGCAAATCGCATGAACTGATATGTATTTCCATGTCATAAGATTACCAAGATGTTACGGATGGATTTTCAGCTAGTCCTCGGCTTTTGAAATTTTGTAGTCCCTAGTAAACACTGCATAAATTCGTCACAAACCTAGCTGCACTCTTAAAGCACCCAGAATAACAGAGTTAATGGCCGAGCAAGAACATTCTGGTAGCTGTCCCAATAACTGCTCCAAGATTCCCAGCTCCAACAATAAGAGCTGGTTCTCTCATTGTTGAAGTTACATATTTAAGGTTAAATGACTCACCATGCGGAACATCACCGCAGGCACATGCAAAGCCCATGCGGCGATCATCTCACAACAATGGATTATTGGGTTTGGCATTACCATGCGTGGTATATAAACAGCACCATCCAGATAAACATTTGAGATAATGGCACAGAACAGAGTAAACTTAAATAAACCAAAGCAATTAAGGATGCTCATTTGGGAAAGACAAAAAAGAAAAGCAAAACTTGGGCCTCACAATCAAGATATTCACCTTAGAACTTACAAGCACGTAAAATCCTAAAGATCAGTCAGAACACTCCAAAACTTGCAGCCTTCTCATTACCGTTTTTCCCACTGTGCTGGCTTTCAAGATCTGTGAGCTGCATTAAAAAACAAAAATAAATTTTACAGTCGGAATGCTATATAAATTGGAAGGTAACTTTCCCCAGCTCACACCAACCAACCACACGCTCACATCACACATTCCTGCAGCTCTCAAGTATTGTACAGCTGGGATACACAGAAACAAATCGCCTGTCTTTCAAAAACACCTGCAAGATGTCTTGCACCCCTAAAACCAACCACCTTGATTTAAAAGAAACAGTGGTGCTCGCTTGTATTATCAAAAAAGTTCAATAACTGCAACCTAATCAACCACTTGCCCCGTGCATAATCGGACGGGTTTTGTTTGTTTACTGATGTTACCGTATCTCACCCGTAAGTAATTTGATTTAATAATACTGGAAATGGCAAGTGTGATTTGTGACAGCACTGAGCAAGCGGCTGCAAACCTAACCGCAAACTGACCTTGACAGAGTATCATGTGAGAATTCGGTTTTCTTTACATTCACTTCAATAAACCCAGAAAGGGGAAAAAAAATATAAAAAGATGTAGCAAGTAACTGCCAACGCATATCAGTTTGAGATCTTACTGGAATCTTAAACTAATTAAAAAAGAGTATCAATTACTGCTTTCTTCCACTAAGGACCACACTCTGAGAAAACAGGGACAGAGGTGAAGTTAAGAGTAAAACAAAGATTAACACAGAAAAATTTTAAGGATTCTCAGATTTCAGGTACGTAGAAGTAATAGCATGATGTGTATAGGAAAGAAAATATTTGTAACAAGTGTTTTCATCAGAAAGTTTCAGTATAGCACATTAATACAAAATAATGAATCATTACAGTAAGGATGAATAAAGAGTAGTCAAGGAAAAAATCTAAGGGTTATAGTTGTTTATAATCAGACACATATACATACACAGACATACAGAAATACATATATATATGTATTCAAGAAGCCAGCATCACACATCGAAAGCACTGGGTAATTTGAAGCTTTATTTGGCCCAAAGTTTCCTGCTATCACAGAGAAACATACCATTTAATTTCTAAAAACAACATTATAACTATGATTTAAAACAGAAATAAAACCAGAAGAATCTTACACTGGACCGTTAAATACTTCCTACCGACTTCTGATTTAATATGTCTATATCTGTACCAAAAAAACCGATGTAATGCATCTTTGTCACAAAAAGAGCTTGCTCTGTGACATACCAGAGAAGCTTCTTGAGCGCACATTTTCCTGGCAATACAGTTCTTCACTCCGCTTTACATAATTTCCCATATGGAGAATTATATACAGTTTTCTCCACCTTCCTGCTGCTGTCCCAGAAGACAAGGCTGAAGTTAGGATGTACAATTTTTGGTAATCAGCAATATCAAACTGGGTACACTGAAGGGGAAAAATCAGGACAGGGACTGGATTGGGAACAGTATCGATGGCCTGTGGTAGCCGTAAGGAAATAGAGGGAAAGTAAGGCAGACTGTAAGCCAGTGGTAAAATACAGAAGGTACTGGGAAAAGACATTTTTCTGGTATCTAAATTTTGCCTGAAAACAGATCTCACATGTTCAACTGTGAGGTTGAACTAGAGTTGGTTATTTAAAGAAATCCAAGGATAGACAAGAATGGCAGGATTCATTTCCAGCCAAAAAAAAAAAAGAGAGAAAAGTTGAATCCTTGCTTCTTAAGTTATTTTCTCGTCTAAGGAAAAGTGTAACGATAGACCCAAAGTTGTGCTAAGTTTGGGAAACATTTGTGCTCTTTTTTTCTTTAAATGCAAAAGGGAGATAGCTACTACAAACACACCTGTGCAACCGACCCCTAAGACCAACAGACAAAAAGTACTGAACATTCAGAGGACTGTTACCACTGTAGTTTTTGTTTTCAGCCTTGGGATTTAATTTAAGTCGCAAGGGTAGAAGAAATTCCGTTAAGGGTTACGTTTCTTTCTTATCAGACTTCCAAGTACAATCTCCCCGTGTTTCTGAACAACTGATTTATGCATGGATGTGGCGGGGGGAAGGACCTCTGAATTAACGCAGTCTGTATTTTAACTGCTAAGAAGCACACGTGCTGGTTTGGAAACAAGAGCTCTTCCAGAGCAATTTAAGACAAGGAGTGTTCAGTCACTAAGAACCTCTAGAAAGTCATTTGTATTGCATTTATGGATGCCCTAGAACAAACATCCCATACACTAAACATGTAGCTGTTGGGTTGGGATTCAGAAAAGTTAGGACGATTCACTGCAAGAATTTAACAAAAAATGGTTCTGGATTAGCTCTGTGATAGTGGCACATTACACTAAGACACTTGCTCTTCACTTCCACATCCGCAAAGTTCTGAACACAAACAACTTCAACTATGACACCAAGTAAGTGCACACAATCTTATCCTAATAAAGTGCAGAAAACTTTCATTGTTCCTCTACTACTCAACTAGAACTTTGCACTGAATGAGCACTCCAGTCCCTTTGTTTTATCTGCGCTTTCTCACCAGAAAGTCACAGTGAACCTAAGGCAGTAGCTGTGAAATATGACGATCTTGATAGTGGCCAACATGACCAGTTGGTGGAGGAAGAAGCTCCACTTCCCCTCCTTTCTTAACACCCTGTATCAAGAATTATGGTCGACAGCTTATCATCCACTAGTAAGAGGGGCACCATGGACGAGTCTTCCACCAGTGCCATAAGCACTGGGACTAACTCAGCCTCTCCCTAAGGAGAAAAAGTTTACAGCAGCATCTTGTTTTGAAATTTACATTGTACAAATACCTGAGAGTTTGGTTCTGTTTAAAAGGAAAAAAAAAAAAGAATAAAAAGATCAAGAGAGAGCAGAGAGCTACTGTGGAAGATGCTGGCAAGGTCATGCGCTCTCTAGTCACAGCGAATTTTTCTGGATTTGGACCATCCCCCAGGAGTATTAGTCCTCTGCTGATGCTCTGTAGGATTCTAACGAGGAAGGAAGCCTGTCCTTGCCCTGGTAAGCCAGCATTGCTAAGAGCACCACAGTATTTTTTAACCACCGGGGTTTGACAGTTCTTTGTAAATTCTTGGCTTGACAAAGGTGTGGGTGACTGAGGATAGATCACAAGTCATGGAACCATACGGAGTATTCAACAGGTGCACTCTTTCAGCAAAACAGTTATTTCACGTGGTGTTATTAACATGTTACGTACAATTTTTCACAGATGAGTTAAAGAAACATTCTTGTCCTTCAGACTAAAGGGATCACTTTTGAATTACTATTCTCAACCAAAGACACTAAACAAGTGCTATGAACTCTCAAACCCACATCTATTTAGCAGCCTAATTCTTCTACCTTGTCTTATTCCAGTGACTGCTCTTCAGTCACCAGTAATATGACCAAGCATCTGGCTACCCTTAGCTGTGCAGCCTTCCAGGACAAAATATTTGCCCATCACAAACTTCTGGCACTTGCCTTGATAGCTTCCAGGACAACAAACGTGCTAATCAGCAAAAGTGCACGTTATCACCGGTTTTGTTGGTAAACCCTAGCACCTAAGTAACTGCAGCTGGTGAGGTCTTCTCAGCATGAAAAGCACCGTCACTAAACTAGCATAGGAATCAGTGTAGCTACTGTTTTACCTAAACAAATAACCTTCTACAGGCACATTTGTGTTCGGGCATCTTTGATATTCATTTAGATAATACTGAGGAGATACAGTTGGTTCCGTGAGTACTGGAACTATCAACACCTGGATTCTGGTAGTTTTACGTCTCACAGCTGAGTTCCCACAGAGTTTTCTCCCTGACTGGGCCATAAGCCAAGTCTGCTCCTTACAGCTCCTGACAGGTCTCTCTTCCAGCCAGATGACTGTTTTCGTGCACTTCCTAAGTACATAATCATCTTTAAGACCTCTATCCTTTCTGTCAAATTGGGTAGAAAGCTGCCGGTGCGTTCAGAACTTGTTGACTCTGCGTGTCTCAAACTTGGCCGAAGAATCGTTATTTGTATCTTCTCAGCTTCGTTTTGCAATTGCTCTCGGCGTGTGGCATAAATGTCTAATGGCAGACCTTTCTCATGCCCAATGCTAAGGTTACTTTCAAGCGACCCAGCTTTTTGCTGCTGCTGGCAGTCCACCCCTCTGTGCGAGCCTGGCAACACACCCAGTGGTCTGACAACTCTGGTAATAATTCCCTAACTGATGTATGTTGTAACTTAGGAGTTTAGATACAAGACAACAAAAACTTGGAAGGTAGAGTTATTAAATATATTGCAAGGGAATAAACTTATCGCGGGAAAGCATTAGTTTTCTGCTGTGAACCAATGTTATTAGGGCTGCATTACTTTCTCCTCCTCAAGAGAATGAAACAAGAACTTGTAACTGCAAGAATTTGAGTGTTTTCCACAGCTCAAAAGCTTGTCATTTCAAATTGCCAATTTTTGTCAACAGAACAAGAATCTGATTTGTAATGTGACAATACTGGAGGTTACAATTATGCTTTTTTTCCCCCCTCTAAACGTGAGGAAAAACAAAACAGTGAAGTTGCTTTAAAAATGTAGGAAAAGACAGAAATTCAAAATGAATGAACTCTTACATCCACCTCACTGAGGCTGACTCACAATTTTTTGCTCCCTGCTCAAATCCTGTCCTCTTCCACCTCTACTGTTGTGTTAACACTGTATGTTACCAGATCTCATTTGCTGTAGGATACACCTAATGCTTTCAGTTGTCACCCGTCTTTGGCTTTGAAAATGATACTATCCACTTCAAAAGCTGCCAAAGAACTATGTTTACAAGAATGCAAATTCTCAGTATTTGAAACATCAGGTAGAGGAAAAAATCCTCCCTCCCTAACAACATGCACTTGCAACACAGGTAACATGAAGCAGGAAAAACACTATGATGCAGCACACCAGCCAGCAGCATTGGCAGAAATGCACTGTTTCTGCCTTCAGTCACGGACTCAAGAAGTCCCAGAGAGACAAAAGGGGTGCTTGATGCTTATCTCTTCTAGAAATTCTTCCAACCCATTTCTGAACATTTTCAACAGTCTTTTTCTATTTTAAAGACCTTTATTGTCTCTTCAGCCCTTCATTTCACTGTCCCTCACGCGCCAAACCACTGCTCCTGCATGTCGTACTTCTCTGCATCCTTTCGAGAGGGGAGAAGCAGAAGTGCAGATGCTATCCCAGTTGGCTTTTGTGTAAGTATACAATTTTCCCTTTAAGCTGTTCCCATAAAAACTACCCGTTTGCATCAAAAACAAACCAACATGTTCACGGCTCAGCACCTCTGGGTTGTTACAACTCGGCACTGACTGTAGAAATAGCTACAATGGGAACTCTGAGTAAAGATCTTAAAGAATACAAATTCTGAGCCCACGCCATGGGCCAGCATTTACAGCGAATCATTGCACAGAAACTACAGAGAAGAAAACTTTTGTTTCTCATCTTCCTACTCCTTTAGAAAGTGCTTTTTTCAAAGATTACCATGTACCCTTTCTTGAACCTCAAAAGACAGAGGGAACCTTTACAATAATTCTCACTTTTTTACCCCTGATTAACTGCCGGTCCATACTGCAACCTTGCCTTTCCGTTTTCTGTGTAGATGGTTGGTCAGTAACAAAGTGCAAAATACCAAGTTCTGTTTCTTCTCAAAAAGCTTTCAGGTTTAAGTCACCAGGAAAAACTACATAACCAAGCTACAAAGAATGGTAATACGAGCATCATATTTAAGCCCATTCATATTTTATAGGCTTGACCAAAAAAAAAAAAGAATTTTGTGAATCTTTACACTTCATATATTTCTTCACAAACACATCCGTACAAACCTATCTACAAACATGTCACTCTGTCCACACAAGTAAAATACCAGATTCAGTCCATCTCCCTGTTAGAGCCTCAACCTGTCGTCGTTTCACCTGGCCTGACACACTCCAACTTCTTTCCTCTTAAACCATGAGGGTGTTTTAGAAAATCTCTTTAAATAGGTTTCGTGACTACATTCCCCAAATGACTAAACTGTTTTACTGTGTCAGGAAGCATTAAGCAAGGAAAAATGTCTAAGCACTGCTGACAGCATCTTGGAAAGCAACGTAACTGAAACACGTGACAGTGCTCGTACCCTGCCCCTGAAGTATGAAGTGCTATGGGTCTCCTACCCAAACAATCCTGTCGGTAGTACACCATGCACACTGTATGACTGAAACAGATTCTGCACTATCGAGTTTTGAAACAAAAGCCGAGAACATATTTTAGGTGTTTTTACTGTCAACATCCCACTGGTCCAGGTTAGTAACTCTACAGGAGTTTTTGATACTTAAAAAAACCAGCGAGTAAATACATCTTACTTTGCTACAGGAAGAAAACATCGCGTATCATTTGATGGAGCTAATTTACACTCAGACTATAACGTTAGCTCTCACTATTTTGGTACTTAAAATCACCCTCTGATTCGGCAAGAACGGCAGAGTTGATAACAAAGTCAGCCAAGGGAACTTCCATCGCCTTGAGGTGGAAGGGGATACTGCATCACCAACCAGGCACAGTACTATTCACATGATAAAGGTTTCGCACTTAATATAACCCTAGTAGCTTCAAAGTTAAACAAGAGGGGATTTTTTCTTTGCATATGCTAAATAAAGTATTAAGTAGAGGCATGTAAAACTCATGCTTAATTTGGGAAGGGAAAAACACACGTCGAGAGAACAAGACGTATTTCCCCTAAAAATCTGATTTTAAAACGTTTGCATTGAAAATCCAAGTCAGGGACAAATTCAGACGTAGGTCGGATGCTAAGCAGATCGTTTGCATACCTCTGAAGCTGTCCGCGCCAGCACGGTAAAGAACGCAGCCTCCGAACGCTGGAAACTGATTAAATTTCACACAGCTCCACGTTACCTGTACTGGCATTTCCTGTTCCAAACAGTCTTTGAAAACACTCCAGCAAAACTCGCCGATGGGCATGTGACTACCGCGTTAAACATTAACTCCACGCGCGGGCTCTCTCCGAGCACGCCTCGACACGGGAGCCGTGCCCGCTCCCGAGGCAGCCTACCCCCGCCGCTTACACAACGGGTGATCCGCTGTTGACCCTCACCCACGCCGTCCCCGGGAGAGGTTTCACCCGCCCACCGCTGCACCACATCCACGCG
>NW_010420902.1:0-2734 GCF_000710305.1 Buceros rhinoceros silvestris
GGGGTGCAGGGCCATTGGGGACACACAGCCCAGTGCAGGGGACACGCAGCCCGGTGCAGGACCATGCTGTGTGCGCACGAGCAGGGCAGTGCTGTAGAGCCCTGGGGAGGGGGTAGCTGGGCCCCCCAGTGCTGTGCAGCACTGTCCCTTCCTGTGAAGGGGGTGCCAGGTGCTGGGAGGGGGATGCAGTGCAAGCAGGGGGGCCCTGTGCAGGCCGGGTGGTGTGTGAAGGATTAGCTTCACTGCAGCATTCAGCCAGCAGCAGGGGGGCAAGGAGCTTCCGGGGCTCAGGGCTGCTGAAAGTCCAGATTTCCCGTTAAACATAAACCTGCCACGGCCCTCATCCAGTTAAACGCTCCTGTGCCCGTGGCACAACACGGTCCACAGGCAAGCGAGACAGGATCCTCCCAAGCTGCCTTCTCTCCGTGCCCAGGCATACGCCAGAATGGCCACTGTCCCCTTTGGCTTCAACATTGATGCCCCACGCTGGGACCAGAGCACCTTCGTGGGGCGCCTGAAGCATTTCTTCAACATCACCGACCCGCGGACAGTGCTGGTGCGGGAGGAGGAGCTGGACCGGGCCAAGGCCCTGGTGGAAGGGTGCAGGTGAGGGGCAGAAGTGCAGGTGGGGCAGGTGCCAGCCCTGTGGCTGTGCCTGATCACTCTGTGGGGCCGCAGGGGGATGGAGGCAATCATACCCAAGTGGGCACACTGGCACGTAACATCCATTGGAGGTGTTTTTGGGGTGTTTCACAGGCTTCTCCTGGGAGCCTCAAGCTGGGACAAGTTTCCCTTGTGGGAGATGTTTGCTCTGCCTTTCGTATTTGGCTCCCGGGGCTCTGCGCCCTGGCAGTGCCAGGTGCCAGTGGGTCTGCGCAGCTCCCTGCAATGGGCTCTGGGCTTGCAGGGCCGGGCTGGTGCCACCGGGAAGCAGCGAGGAGCAGCTGCTCTACTCCAAGAAGCTGTACGACTCGGCCTTCCACCCTGACAGTGGTGAGAAGATGAACCTCATCGGGAGGATGTCCTTCCAAGTGCCGGGGGGCATGGCCCTCACTGGCTGTATGCTCCAGTTCTACCGGTGAGCCCCTGGGGATGCTGGGCTGAGGATGCAGCCCTGACAGCCCCCAGCCTCTCAAGAGGTCCCCGAGTGCCAGGGCACAGCCAGTCTGCCTGCATTGCATGGCCAAGCCGTGTCCTGTGTCCTGTCCCCAGTGCCCAGCCTGTGGTGGAAGCATCACGGATCCTCCCAGTCCCTGGCGTAGCTGGGGATGATCTCGCTTTGCCCTCAGCTCAGCCCTTACCAGAGCATCTATAATGGTTAATATGGCCAAGTCCTATGTGGCCACTGCTTTTGCTCCGTAGACCATCATGGCTCTCAAAAAGAAGGACCAAATGTGTCTCCAGGACAGGCTGCTCCAGCATCCCCAGCCTGTGCTAACAGTTTCCTGTATTTCCCCTATGGAATGGCCGTGGGCTGTGTGTGGGGGTGGTGGTGCTGTGGTGTGAGTGATCCTGTCCCCAGCACAGAGGCTGTGTAGGGTAGATACTGCCTTTCCCTGTCCCAACCCACCCCTGTTTGGACTGGTTTGCCGGTTGCTGGTGAGGTCCAGCCTGGTGGGGATCTCCCAGTGCTGACGGGTCACCGTCTTCCCAGCCCATCTCCACCCTCCTGCTTCCCAAAGCTTGCTCAGACTCACGTCTTCCTCTGTCCCCTCCTGCCCCGCCTCAGTGTCCCTGGGATACCAGTAAGAGCCCAGGCTCCCTGATCACCCCCAGAGCTGCCTCTGTCCCCATGTGCCCCCTCCTTGCCATTCCTGTTGACAAAGGCTTATCTCAGCCCAGCAGGATGGCTGCTGCCCGGCTGAGAGCTGTCTCCCACCCCTGGTCGAGTACCCCATAGGGCTAGGCCTGCTCCTGTGCTCCCCAAAGCCCCATGGCAGCCAGGACTCCTGGGCTCATTTTCCAGCTCTGCTGCTGGCTCATGGCTTTGCTGCAGTGCCTCAGTTTCCCTTGGGAGACATCAGGACAAAGGGTATTGAGGGTGTCTTGGCTGTCCTCCTGCCAAACCTGCCCACAGGCACAGGTCAAGCATCCCTGACAGCCCTCGGGCACTTTACTGGTCCCTTCCCTCTGCAGAACGGTGCCCGCCGTGGTTTTCTGGCAGTGGGTGAACCAGTCCTTCAATGCCATTGTCAACTACACTAACCGCAACGCCGCCTCCCCCATCTCGCTGAGGTGAGCATGCCCCCGCAGTATGGGGACCCTCTGTGTTGGGACACTTCTGGATGCCCTGTAGAGACTCCCCGTGCCCTGTCTTGGCCACCAAAGGAGCAGGATTGAGTCAAGAGTTGGTGTTTCTGTTCTCTCCTTTCTTTGGAAACCACTGTCTAGGCAAATTGGGGTGGCTTACGTCACGGCCACTGGTACGGCCCTGGCCACTGCGGTGGGACTCAACCTTTACACCAAGGTACGCCAGGACGGGGCTGGGTGGGGCAACTGGCCACATCCCGCTGCCCTGCGCTGATGCCAGCCTGTCTCCCACAGCGAGCACCCCCCTTGCTGGCCCGCTGGGTCCCCTTCGCGGCCGTGGCTGCTGCCAACTGTGTCAATATCCCCATGATGCGGCAACAGTAAGTGCCACACCCGGCCAGGGTGCTCGAGGGACCCAGCTCCCTCTGAAGGCGAGCCAGTGGCAGCCCGGCCCCCGGGGGGCCTGGGGGGGCCGCCCGCCTTT
>NW_010420902.1:2800-3487 GCF_000710305.1 Buceros rhinoceros silvestris
GGGCTGCCGTGTCCGTGGCTGGCGTGGGTGCCCTGCCGCAATTTCCCATCCCGGGGGCTGGAGCGGGTGGGAGGACGGTGGGGAGTTGAGCCAGGGTCTGTGTGTTTGTGATACTGAGTCTCTGGTGAAGGTGCTGGGTGGGGTGGCTCAGCCTCTGCCTGGAGCAGAAGGGGGATTAGGGGCTGAAGGTGGGAGCTCTGGACTAGAAGATCCCTCAGAACCAAAAGGTGTCTGTGGGTGGTGATGGCAGAGCCCCAGTGGAGCGGGTGGGAGGACGGTGGGGAGTTGAGCCAGGGTCTGTGTGTTTGTGATACTGAGTCTCTGGTGAAGGTGCTGGGTGGGGTGGCTCAGCCTCTGCCTGGAGCAGAAGGGGGATTAGGGGCTGAAGGTGGGAGCTCTGGACTAGAAGATCCCTCAGAACCAAAAGGTGTCTGTGGGTGGTGATGGCAGAGCCCCAGTTCGTGATGTCCTGATGCTGGGACCCCCAAATGGGGACCATGCTCCACCTGTGTCTGCTGCTCGGGGTCCCTACAGGTCATGGCATGGGGAGCTGGGGTGCCTCGTGGGGGACTGTCCCCTGGCTCTGCCGCAGGTCCCAGGCAGGTGTCTGTCCCCTGAGCAGCCAGACCCTGTTCACAGCCATGCCCTGAAGATGGCAGCATCGGCTGGGGTAGGTGACGCAGACAC
>NW_010420902.1:3617-4519 GCF_000710305.1 Buceros rhinoceros silvestris
GCTCGTCTGACCGTGTTCCCCGCCAGGCTCTGTAGATGGCAGCATCGGCTGGGCTAGGGACCGCAGCACCCCAGGGCAGTGGAGACCAGTGCCCTGGGACCAGCGCTGGGGGCAGCCAGGGCTGCTGTGCACAGGGGACCCCCTTGGCTCCCCATCGTGTCAGCACTGTGTCCTCACGCTTCTGTCACCATCCTCACTCCACTCACAGCTGCCTGTCCCCTCCAGGGAGATCATCAATGGAATCATGGTGACAGATGGGGACAACAACGAGCTCGGCTGCTCCAGGGTTAGTCTCGGGATGGGAGTCTGGGTTGGGGCATGGCGTGGCTGGGGCTCATCTGCTGCTTTTGCTTGCAGAGGGCAGCAGTGAAGGGCATCACACAGGTTGTGGTCTCCAGGATCACCATGGCAGCACCGGGCATGAGTGAGTGCAGGGCAGGAGGGTGGGGGGCCAGACCAGGGGCTCCCCTGGGACCCACCACCGTGCTCTTCCCCGCTTCAGTTTCCTCTGGGAAGAAGAGGGAGGGTGGTCCTGCATCCCAAGTGGCGTTCAATCTCATCTCACTGATGGAGCTGGTCTCCCTATCCTGCCATTTCCATCAGAGTCCCCCAAGCCTCCAGCCTTCCTCATCCCAACCTACAGCTTGCGAGGTGCTTCCATGGCAGTTGGGCCCCACGAAGATGCCTCTTGTGCTCTCTGGCCCTCGCCCTGCAGCCCAGTATCCCCTCACGCACACCCTCATGAGACCCTTGCTATGCTGCAAGCCCAGCAGGAGGGGCAGGAGCGTGGGGACTGTGGACCATGCTGCCCAGGTGATGGACAGAAGGCAGTCCTGTGCCAGGTCCCTGCCGTGTCCAAACACCCAGTGGACCCCAGCACAACTAGCCACTGCCATGGCTTT
>NW_010420902.1:4652-9628 GCF_000710305.1 Buceros rhinoceros silvestris
CGGGAGGACAGTCCTGCTGGGGCAGCCCTGCGGGCTGGCTTGCGGGGGGGGACCGTGACTTTTTCTCTCTGCACCTAGTTATTTTACCCATCATCATGGAGCGACTGGAGAAATTCCCCTTCATGCAGGTGAGTCCACATTTCTCCTGCCAGTTTTTCAGTGGGTCCTGTGGTGCCCCAGTCCTGCTCCCCAGCTGCCTAGATGCTGGGGATTAAATGGGATGTTGCAGAGCCTGGCTTGCTTTGCCCCCTGTTTGAGTCACTGGTACACCAAAGGTCTCTCGGGTGACATGGAGAGGCTGTGGGAGGGTAGCAAGGGTTGGTGGCACCTCAGAGGTGTTAGGCATTCAGCCCCATTGAGGAGAGAAGACTCCCCACCCTGTGAGCAGGGCTTGTGGTGAGGCCAGGGATTCACTTCTGGCTCTTCCCTTGCAGCGGATCCGGGTTCTCCATGGGCCTCTGCAGGTGCTGCTCTGTGGGGGCTTGTAAGTATCTTGCTGCTTCAACACCCGTAGGTGCCTGGAGCCTGGCTCCGAGGGACGCTTGGAAAGAGACCTCACTTCCGGCAGGGGACTGCAAAGCTTACCTTTCAGCTTGGGCTGTCCCCGGTTACTGGGAGTCATGGAGTGTGAGCAACACCTCTTGGGCTGAGATCCCTGCAGCTGGGGGGGCAAACGGGCTGATATGTCCAACACTAACGCTCAGCTCTTCTCTGTCCCACAGCCTCCTGTTCATGGTGCCAGCAGCCTGTGCCCTGTTCCCGCAGAGATGGTACCTGTCCCACTGTTCCCCCTCGTGTGCGGGACCTCGGGAGCTTTCCTCCTCCCCTAGCTCTTCCCTGCCCATCTCAGGAGAAGCATGATGGGCACCCACCCTTCAACCTGCGGCAATGCCTGCCTGTGCATGCTGGTGCCCTGGGCGTGTGCCTCCCCTGCTCTGCAGGTTCTGTGCTGAGAGCAATGGGACCCCAGCTCTCTGCCCCTAGCTCTGGGAGCAGTGAATGCCAGGAATGGGTGGTGGGTCTTGATGTGAGCCTGCAAGATCCCAGGGACTGCAGGGGCCCTCGAATGGCAATCGGGAGGGAAGGTGGCCTGACCAGTGGTCAGGGCGGAGGATTGCGGGTCTCAGTATTTATCCCCTTTCCCAACAGCTCGCTTGCACTGGCTGACCTCGAGCCGGAGCTGCGTGACAGCATCGTGGCCAAGCATGGGGACAAAGTGCCATACGTCTATTTTAACAAGGGTCTGTGAATGGAGACTACCTCAGGAGCCATTGCACCCCTCCGGCCCACTGCTACCACCAGCCCTGTGTCCCCTGAGCGGGGCTCAGAGGCACGGTCAAACCAGGACTGCCCCCCAGACCAGCACCATCTTGCTGCCTCCTGCTCCCAGAGAGGCAGGATCTGGCTCTGTGTGCCCAGCTTGAAGCACTTTGGCTTGTCCTGAGCCTCTTCCCATCTGCTGCTGGCCATATCCCTGCCTCTCCACATCCCTCTTGCCCTGGGTAACGGCTGCAGTTCCCGTGCCTTCCTCCTGCCCTGCACAGGAGGATCTGCCCAGCCTGTCTGAGCCTCGCGCAGGTCACTGGGCTCGGGCCCATGAGGCATCCTGCTCTCTCCCTTGGGGCTCTGAGTGCAGTCCTACCTCCGAAAGCAGGTGCACTGCCATTGTACCAGGAAACAAAACACGTTGCTGCCTTAAACCACCACAGTGGCCTCTTACCAAGAGCTGGATCATGCCTCACCTTGCTCCCTCTGCACAGGGAGCACCCCAAAGTCCAGGGACCAATGCTTGGACCATGCCTTCCTTGCTCTCAGGTTCAGGTTTCATTCCCTTTGTGATTGCCACAACCCAGGAGAGAAATTGCTAATTCTTTTTAAGCTCTTAATTTTTGCAATGTACCCCTTCCTCTGAGCTCAAGAGCCAGCTGTCACCCTTTTCCTGCACCTCACTGTCCCCATGGTAGGACCCAGGACGTGCAGCTTTGGAGAAGAGCAAGCTCTGGGTCCCCTTGGACAGGGGGAAGGAGACACAGGAGTCACAAAGCTGTTGAGGCATTAACTCAGGCTCTGAATCACCACTGCAAATGATAAAGAGGAGAGCTGAAAAATAAAATGGGGTGATTTTTTAAAAACAGCTGCAGATTCTGTTTTTAGATGGTCTGGGGGTTTCTGTTTTCCCGGGCAGGGCTGGTATGTGGATCTCGTGCCTGAACTGAAAGGGAAAGACATGGCTTCTGTGACTGACCAGACACCAGGTGAGAGAAGGAAGAACTGTGAGGCTCTGCAAGGGCTGGCATGAGCCCTGAAACCCTTGGGCAACCCATGCAGCCTTCCCCAAGAGGTTCCTGGGGTTGAGACCAGTCCTGAGGCAAGTGACAAAGGGAGGTGACAGTGCTGTGCTCATGGTGACTCTCACCCCATTGCAGTGGGGAGATGACACTGGATGACTTCCCACACCCACGACTGCTGTTTGCTTGCCTAGGCAGTGTTTGCATGATGCTAACCTGGGTCTGCCGAGGGGTCCCTCTCACCCCAAAGAAGAGCAGCTGAGTTTGCTGCAGACCTTTTTCAGAGGAGGAAGGAGCCCCAGAATTTAGCCGAAGTCCTGGGCTAAAGTCTCTGCCCTCATCCAGCTGCATCCAGGCTCTCTGCCTGCTGATGAATGTCCCTTGGTGGGACAAGTGTGTTTCTAACCAGCTGGATGACATGTCTGCTCAGAGAGACCCGTGGCCCGGCCAGGGTCTGCCCACCCCCCACTTCCCCCGAGGGTAGCAGCATTCCCACATCAGCCTAATGCCCATGGAGACACAGGGTGTGCAGCCAAAGGGCTTCCTGGCATTAACCACTCTGATCTTACAAAGAGAGTAGCCAAACCCAAAACGTACTTCTTGAAGGACCAAGCTGCATACACAGCAGGTTAGCTTCTGCCCAAGCAGCAACAGGCAGAGGATAATGTCTCCAACCGCATACAGCTACGGCTAGAAAGCTGCACAAGAGCTCTGAAATAATTAATAGGTCAGTGGAAAGTAGGAAAACGTGTTCAAGCTTACATATCTGTTCCCTGGGCATTATTAGATCTCCTGTTAATGGGCAATTAAAGTAATAGATAGGGACGTGAAATGAAACAGACGTCACTCCTGTTGGGAGCGGGAAGAAGCCACCAGGAGACATCTCTGCTCTCTGCTTTTCTTAAGCTCCTTAACTCAAGCTGTTCTTGCTCTACACCCAGAACTGCTTTGAGCACTGTCAGAAAGGTGCCTGTTGCAGCCTGGGCTGTATCTGGGTCCAAGGTGCCTCTGGCATGCTCAGGAGCACAGCAATGCTTGTAAAACATTGTGCCACAGCACCCTGAAGCTGCCCTTCCCCTGCACACTGCGTTGTTGCATGCTCTTGCTGTTAAACCTTCCTGTGTTTGCAGTAGGGGGGGTGTCTGGGTGTCCCAGAAGGGCAGGGGCCTCTGCTGCCAGCGATGTCAGGGCAGCAGCCACCTGAGGCCAAGGCTGGGACCGCGGTGGGAAAGCCTCAGATTTGTCACGCCTTTTTTTCCTGTCCCCAGCCAAACCAGAGGGGTGATGGAGCAGGGGACCCTCTGAAAAGCTATTGCCAGCTTGCCCCAGTTCTCCCCCTGCTCTGTGGAGAGGAATGTGGTGCAGTTTGCTGCTCTTGACCGGAGGAAGAGGGTTGTTCTGGGCCTGGAGGATCAGCGAGTTATCCTCGAGCCAGACCTCCCACCCGAGCCTACAGCAGTGGATTCCCTTTTCAGCTGATGTGGATTTATGCCAGCTGACAGTTTAGCTCAGCAGGGTTTCTAGGTTTCTAGGCTGTAGCTGGAATCTCCCCCGGAGGATCCAAGTCATCTCAACAGCTCATCGCTCCGGAGTCAGGAGATGGCTGCTGCAGCCACTGCCTGCCTGCGCTCCCCCAAAGCACAGTAACTCCCTAGCCTGCCTTGTTTTTTGCTGAAGAGCAGAGGTCTCACAGCCAGGCTGCGGCCAGCAAGTCCCCATACTGCCAAGGTGGCTCCGGCAAGCCTTGCCTTCATTTCCCGTGCTGCAACAGGAAGGAAACTTCGTTGCCAGGAGTCAGAGCTGGATCCATCCCTGTTTGGGAAGAGCTGCAAGTGTTAATTGTTCTCTAGCGGTGAGTCACACCTGATCTGGGCTTGTCCAGTGCTCGGTGCACTCGCCCTGCCGCCTTCTCCCTGTCCGTCTAATTTCAGGGCTAGATGAGAAGAGGAAAAAAGCTCCTTTAATAACTGCGTGTGGCCAAAATGTCAGTGCTCCAGCATGCATACAACCTCCCTTCAAACGACAGCCAGTCCAAAGGCATCGTGTTGGGCTGCAGCAGAGCCTGGGGGAGGGCTGGTGAGGTCTCCTCACGGGAGGCTGGGGGTCTCCTCTGAGGCATCAGCAGCCCCAGTAGGCAGGCTTGGCTCAGTGCTCCTCATCCAAAGGCTGGCGTAGGCTGGTGAACTGGGAGCGGAGGAGGCAGGGTGCACATGCAATGGGTTAACGCCTTCCAGCCCATGCCAGTGGCAGGTGGGTGAGCTGATCCAGCGGGATTAGGTGTGCCCTAAGTACTGCCCTGATTGAAAAATGCCAGTGCAGGAGATAAGATACTAAGTCGATTATTTTTTTCTGGCTTTTCTTACCGTGTTATCTGAGCATCTGATCAGCCTCATCATGCCTATCTGGCATGGAGGTTCCCTGGCATGCCAGGAGTGATGGTGTGGAAAGCCTCCGCCACTGCTCCAGAAACGTGGGCCATCTCCCCCAGGCTGTGAATTAGCCCGAAGTGCTAGTGTCCCTGCTTCTCCCGGGGGTGCAAGCCCAGGCGAGGGACTGCTGTGCAGGGGGGCCATGGGCACTGGACGTGGCGGGAGATCCTATTCTCCTGCCTGCTGACAGGGCTGGCGCCAATATACGGCTGCCCGCTAGGCCCCTCCAGCCCAGCCCCACGCTGCTGCCACCGCTGCA
>NW_010420902.1:9650-9914 GCF_000710305.1 Buceros rhinoceros silvestris
ATCCTATTCTCCGGCCTGCTGACAGGGCTGGCGCCAATATCCGGCTGCCCGCTAGGCACCTCCAGCCCAGCCCCCCGCTGCTGCCACCGCTGCAGCATCCTCTTCACCGGGACCCAAGCTCCCCGGTGTGCCCCAGGTCCGGGTGGGCTGTTTGGGTTCGGGGCTCGGTGGGTGCACTGGGGAGGAGGCCGAGCGGGGATCCGTGCGTGACCAGGTGAGCAGGAGACAAGTGCTGGGCGCCCACTGGGGTGTCCAGGAGGCTGT
>NW_010420903.1:0-223 GCF_000710305.1 Buceros rhinoceros silvestris
AAGAAGCCAACATCGAAAAAAAGAAACGCGAATAAAAAATACCAACCTGAACACAAACCAGCTCGAAGGCAAGAGGTGGCTCCCTCCAGCTCCGGGGGCCTGGCGGGATCGTGCGCTTCACCATCATCCGATTATTTTTTTTCCCCAAGGACCTAAAGTACCTATTTTGCAACTCGAGGAGTTCTTTCTCACAGCGCTGGGAGCCCACGGCACGTCCCGGGAC
>NW_010420903.1:421-731 GCF_000710305.1 Buceros rhinoceros silvestris
CGAAGACCTCAGGACACGTCCGGGCTGGGGATGGCCGCTGCCGGGGGGCTGCGCCTGGGCTCCGCTTTGGAGGCTCCTTTGCCGGACGGCCCTGGGGAGAGCAGCGGTGGCGGCATCTCGAAAGGAGCCGACAGGACAAAAAAAAAAACAGAAAAAAAAAACAAAAACAGGAAAAAACACAAACCAACCCCAAACTGTGAATAGCTCTGTGTTGCTCTCTGTACATCACTGTTGCTAAAGTCTGGTGCTTTCCGTCTCCGGGGGGCTTTCTCGGTGCGATCGGCTCTGGGAAGAGCGAATCCCAAGACTT
>NW_010420903.1:967-1403 GCF_000710305.1 Buceros rhinoceros silvestris
GGGGCTCGGTGCTTTTTCCCTCCCCGGGTGCCATCCCTCCTTCCTAGGAATCGCCGTTCTTCCCCCGGAGCACCAACCCCGACCGACGACGACGGCGACAACAACCGTGTGGTGCTTTTCGAACCATCTCAGTCGAGACTTCCCGCCCGACGCCAGAGCTGCGCCGGGACAGACGGACGGATGGACGGGCAGGCGAGCTCCCCCGCGGCTCACCAGGAGGGCGGCGGGGCCGAATCGGGGTGCCGGCGTCCCCGGGGTTGGTTGCTTTTGCACTTTGAGGTGCCTTTTGGAGAGCCAGCGAGCCGGAGCCGACGCCGACGCCGTCACTGGGCAGAGGTCACCCTGTGTTTACTGTCACCCTCCTTCCTCGCGCACTGGCACAGATCAGCAGGATCTCGGTAAAACAGCCTGAACATTGACGTGGTCTGATTTTAAA
>NW_010420903.1:1684-1935 GCF_000710305.1 Buceros rhinoceros silvestris
GAGAACTGTAAATACTGGCAGAATATTTAACATGCTTTGTCCGTCCTTCATAATTAATTTTCCTTTTTTTTTTTGTTGTTTTTGGGTTTTTTTTAAAACTGTAAATCCGTAAAGTCGCGTCTGTTTGACAAGGAAACTCAACGAGCTATTACCGCTTTTCTTACAAACACCCAAGGGCATATCAGGATTGTAAGAGTCGATGGCGGGTCAGATCTTAGGGATGGCCGCGGGCGATGCCGGTCCCGGCGCGG
>NW_010420904.1:0-237 GCF_000710305.1 Buceros rhinoceros silvestris
CACTAAAAACCCCAAATTGGCCTTTTTTTCCCTTTGTGGTATCGGGAAGAGGGATCCAAAAATCATCAAAAAACCCAATTTTGGCCTTTTTTTCCCAGTGTGACACTGGGAGCAAGTGTCCAAAAACCATCAAAACCCCCAATTTGCCCTTTTTTCCCTCTTTGGGCATGGGGGGGTGTGTCCAAAAATCATCAAAACCCCAAATTGGCCTTTTTTCGCTCTGTGGCAGTGGGGGTA
>NW_010420904.1:907-1191 GCF_000710305.1 Buceros rhinoceros silvestris
GGGTGAGAATGGGGTGATCCGGAAACCATCAAAAACCCTATTTGGCCTTTTTTCCCTTGCTGGCATGTGGGGAGGGGGTGCCCAAAAATCATCAAAAACCCCAATTCTGGCCTTTTTTTCCTTTGTGACACCAGGGGGTGTGTCCAAAAATCATCAAAACCCCCAAATTGGCCTTTTTTGGTATGGGACGAGTGTCCAAAAATCACTAAAACCCCCAATTTGGTGTTTTTCCCCTTGGGGGGGGGTGGCGTATAAAAACCATCAAAAACCCCAATTTGGTCTTT
>NW_010420905.1:0-1533 GCF_000710305.1 Buceros rhinoceros silvestris
CGCCTGGTCCCGCCCAGCCCCAGCTCCCCGGGTGAAGATCCAGGCAGAGCAGAGCAGGTCCCACACCCAGTGCAGGCAGGGGCAGAGTCGTCACCCGTGGGGAGCAGGGGGGTCCCCAGGGCTTGCAGGGGGCAAAGGGGGCCCGTGCCATGGAATGGGGATCCGCTGCTTCTCTGGGGTGGGAGAGGAGCTGCTTTCCCTGCCTGCCTGTGGGAGGTGGGATGCAGGCAGCAGTCGTGGGAGGTCTGGGGGGGTCAGGTCTCACCCCACCACTAATCGAAGCCTCTCCCCACAGCCCAGGCTCCCCACCCTGAGCCATGGCACTGCTCACCCACCTCCTGGCCTGTGTCTTTGGCATGGGCTCCTGGGTGGCCATCAACGGGCTGTGGGTTGAGCTGCCGCTGCTGGTGACAGTGCTGCCAGAGCAATGGGACCTGCCCTCCTACATCACCATCATCATCCAGATGGCCAATGTGGGGCCGCTCTTCGTCACCCTCATGCACCGCTTTCAGCCTGGCTTGCTGAAGGAGGTGGCTGTTATCTACGTGGTGGTGTCCATGGGTGTCGTGGCCTGCTTGCTCCTGGCCTTCCTCTGGAACTACACATCCCCCATCGCCGGGAGGCCCCACAGCACCGCCTTCCTGATCCTCACCTTCTTCCTGGCCCTGGTGGACTGCACCTCGTCTGTCACCTTCCTGCCCTTCATGATGCAGCTGCAGCCCCAGTACCTGACCACCTTCTTCATAGGCGAAGGGCTCAGTGGCCTCGTCCCCGCTATCATCACCCTGGGCCAGGGCTCCGGCATCTCCATCTGCGCCAGTGTCAACTACACAGTCAACATCACCACCGGCAACGAGACTGTGGAGAGCACCATGACCCAGCTGGAGACCCACTACCTCCCAGCCAACTTCTCCTCCCTCATCTTCTTCCTTCTCCTGACTGTAATGATGCTGGCCTGCTTGCTGGCCTTCTTCTTCCTCACCAGGCAGCCCAAGGGGTGGGAGCTCTCCCAGCAGCAGCTGGTTTCCAGCAGCATCATCCTGAGCTCCTTTGATCAGATCCCCGACGAGGGACCTGGCTCGCAGCTGAGCAGAGGCTACCAGTGCCCGAAGGATGCCAAGGGGCCTGGGGACATCCTGCCGGAGAAGGTCTCCTACTCCCTGGCCGAGCTCACCTTCATCTACCTCCTCATCACGTGGGCGTCAACTCTGATGAACGGGATCCTGCCGTCCGTGCAGTCCTACTCCTGCATGCCCTACGGCAACACCGCCTACCACCTCGCAGCCACGCTCAGCAACATGGCCAACCCCCTCGCCTGCGTTGTGGCCTCAGCAACATGTCCAACCCCCTCGCCTGCGTTGTGGCCATGGTCCTGCCCAGCAGGTGGGTAGTGGGGTGCTGGGGGCCACCATGGGGCTTCTGCCCCAAGAATGGCTCCTGCTTTGCGATGGGGTTGGGGGAGAAGGTGCTGGGTGGGAGAGGGTCCATGGGGTGCCTCTGTGCTGGCAGCAGAGGCACCCCGGGATAGCAGGA
>NW_010420906.1:0-1686 GCF_000710305.1 Buceros rhinoceros silvestris
ATCGCTGGACATATAGTCACTTTGGAGTCCTTAGTTCGGCCTAAGTGAGTTTAGACTCGAGATTCAATGTTGCAGCTTAGCAGCTACAGCCAAAGTGTTAGTCCCAAATTTCTAGGTGCATTCGAGTGCCTGCAGAGGGAAGATGAAAGCAGCCACAAGGTTCAGGGCTTGCTCCTTTGGTGTGTGAGCAATCGCTTGACATAATCACTTTGGATTCCTCAGATCAGAAAATAGGAAAGAATAGCGCCCCACAGGGAGACTATGCTGGACGATATTGGTAGAGCAGAAGTGTCAGCCCCAAGTTTCTAGGTATGTATGAGAGGCTGTAAAGGGAAGATGAAAAGCAGTGCCAAGATTCGGGGCTGGCTCCGTTGTGCCACATTTGGGCATTTTGGACACATTTGGGCATTATCACCCTATTCCACATTTTGCCTGGCTGGTGCCGTGTTGTCCCAGGTCCTTTGTAGTGCATGTGACGGCTCAAGTTCCCTGTTAGCATTGCTGTGCAGCCTTGTTGGCTACTGCCTGGCATGCCCAGCTCATTTGCCCAGAGTGCCCACCTCACATCCGGGCTCCAGCACCGTCCGTAGCCCTGCTGCTAATTGCTGTTGTGAGATGGCTGGAAGCAGGAAGATTTTGGTGAGGTGGGGGGTCCGCAGGCAGAGTGCACGGGAGCTTTCTCGGCAGGCAAACGGATCCCCATTTCCTTCCGTGGGGCAAGTCACCAAAAGGGCCTCCAGCAGGTCGCTGACCTGAGGGTCATCGAAATGGCAGCCATCCGGGCGGTGACAGGCGTGACACTGAAACGGTTTCCAGTGGGTCACTGACCCGCAAGTTATCAAAATGTTCACCAGCAGATCGCTGACTGGAGGCTCATCCAAACGGTGACCACTGGGTCGCTGATTGGCAGGTCAGTGATTGACGGATTGGTGATTGGCTGGTTGGCAGTCGAAGGGATGGCAGTCAAAGGGATGGTAACTGATTGGTTGCTGACTGATGGGTCATCACAGTGATGAGATGGCAGTCTTCCCCTTGGCGATCCACAGGTTGATGAGACAGCCAGATGGCCATTGACAGGTAGGCAATCAGCGGGTCAATGCGATGGTGAGACAGCTGTTGACAGCTTGGCAATCAACAGGCGGACTAGGTGTCAAGATGGAGATTGATGCATCGTCAATTGACTGGTCAACAAGATGGTGAGACAGCATTTGATGTGTCCATGAGTTGACGGGTCTATGATTGACGGGTCAATGGGTTGTTGATGTAACTTCCCATCTGTTCCAGGGTGTGTAACTCTGTCACCTGGTCAGTCTCATTAGATGTGATTTGTCATCTGAAGGACTGAGTCGGCAACTACAACTAGACAATAATGACGACACTGAGTGGACAACAAGTCAAGTATGTTGTCCACTTGTGCAGTGGCTGTTTGAGAGTCCTGGGAACAGTTTAGACAGCAGGTGTCTGGGGTGATGGCTGCAGCTGTGGTCTGGGGCTGGAGGAGCCCCAGGTGTGGCCAGTGAGGCTGGGGCTGGGGCCGGGGCCAGCCCTGCTGTGGGTGGGAGTCTCTATATAAAGGAGGGGGTTGGGCAGGTGGTATTGCAGGGCAGGGGAAATGTTGGTGTAGTGGAAGTCTCCTACTGGCAGCTGTGGTGAGTCACGTGGCGTCTTGTGCATGTCCTGGTCTGT
>NW_010420907.1:0-4588 GCF_000710305.1 Buceros rhinoceros silvestris
AGATATAATATATAATATATCTATATTTTATATATGTATAATATAATAATGGCCAAAATGCCCACCACTGTCGTGTTCGTTCCAACATGGGCAACTATGAAAAAATGAGCAAGTTTGCCAAGAATAAACAAAGAGTGGCACCCTAGACAATGAAATCCGTGAAGGGGGCATGAAGACTAGAGAAGGACACCAAAGAGGAAGCATAGTGCCAATGCACACGATTTATTGAACATGCCTGAGAAAGTAAAGAGAAGCAGCCATGGCCAAACAGCAGAGACGCTCTCAGAAAGAAGAAGGTGTCCTTCCAAAAGCTAAAGACACATCCAAAAGCAAAAAAGACCAAAAAAAAGTATTGTGACAACTGACAGATATATTATTACATTTATTATTAGGCAGACCAAAGATGGGTCTGAGACCTAACTAGCTGAGAGAATCAAAAACAGTTCATCGGGAGGGAGAAAACATTGTCAGTGAATCTGAGCAGGACAAGGGTATGAAATGAACGCTCAGGGAGGGCAGAGTCACCCGAGAGAAGCTGAACCATTTGCATCTTTGTTCACTGTGGGTGAAATCAGAGAAATTGTCCTTCCAGAGCCCTTTTGGGGCATTCAGAGAATGTCTCTGAAATGGAAGTATCTGGAAGAGGTAATGGTACAAAAGGCAGATGAATACAGATGAATCTCCAGGATCTGAAGGATTCATCCAAGAATTTTATGAACTCAGGGATTAAATATCTACCAATGGCAGTATATAACCTGTCACTTCAGTATTCCTCAGTACATGAAAATCAGTGTCAAATGTGATGTCAGTCATTAAGAAAGGTTCCAAGGGTATCCAGCAAACTGAAATTTGACATCTGTTCCAGGTGAATGAATAGATATTGTAACAGGAGAGAGAGAATTAGCATCTACCTGAATAAACAGTATCTAATCAGTGAGAGTTAACAAAGCTCTTGACAGCGCTTTGAAGAGGTCAGTGAGATGTAGAGGAAGATCATCGGACTGATGCAGTCAGCTTGGATTTCCAAAATCCAAAACTTTGCACCAAACTTTTTATCAGTGTTTTAGGAAAACCAAGCTGGCAAAAGGAGGAAGGCACTGGAATCGATGAGAATACGATTTAAAAGATATGAACAGAGGGTAGAGCATCACTGGATGGAAGAAAATGGTCAGTTCTTGCACAGGAGGGAGATCGCTAGTGAAATTCCATATGGTGTCTCTCTTGGGACCTGTGTATTCTTACATGACCTGGAGAAGGGAAGGGATCAGCGAGGTGACAAATTTTACTGATGGTAGGAAGTTGTGAAGGTGGTCAGGACAAGGGAGAGTGCATAGTTCGCAGAAAGATTGACTGTACAATTAAACGACAGGTGCGATTCGGTGTAGAAAATGGTAAAGTGATACATTTGGGGAAGAATAATCCTGTCTTCACATCTGGGATCATTTCGAAGCTGTCTCAACGGTTTTCAGAAACAAGGCCTTTGGGTTATGGTCGACACTTCCATGAAAATATCACTTAGTAGTAGTTGAAGGTGGGGTGAGTTAGGAAGGATAGCTGTGTTCAAGTCCACAGGTTAATGTAAAAATCCAAGGTTTACACACTTGAATACTGCCTGCAGTTCTGCTGCATTTACCTCAGGCAGGACATACTAGACCTAAAAACTATGCAGAGATGACAAGGATGATCAGAGGTACGCTGTGACTTCCATTACAACGTGCAAGGAGCTCCATCCATTGAATAGCCAAGATTCTTCATTTGGAAAAAAACCATGACAAGGGGAGTGTTAGAAGAAGCGTGCAGAACTGAGAAGTCTGGAAAAAAGTGGAGTGGGACTGGCTTTTCACTGTCTCTTCTAATACAATTGTGCATGAGGGATATTGGGAGAAGTCAGAGCTTCATTCAGAACAAACCAGAGGAATCGGCTCTTCAGGCAACTTGTGTGGACCTGTGGTGGTGGTACTCACGTGACTTTCTGGATCAAGTGGTTTCTAGAGATGCAAAGAGAGACTGGAAATAACCTGGGAAGAGTCTACTAACTAAATACATCACATAACCTATCGAGGCAGCCTGTGCTTTCCCTGTTCTTATTTTTCCTGACTGTCCACTTCCATGGTTACTGCAGGAGACAGAGCTCTGTGCGAGCTGGAACTGTGGTCGGAACCAATGCGTAAGTTCGATGTAGCCTTCTCAATTCTGACACCAAAGTCAGAATTAAGTAATTGTGGTTAGTTACAGCTTAAATATATTCTTATTTTTCCTGACTGTCCACTTCCATGGTTACTGCAGGAGACAGAGCTCTGTGCGAGCTGGAGCTGTGGTCGGAACCAACGCGTAAGTTCGATGTAGCCTTCTCAATTCTGACACCAAAGTCAGAATTAAGTAATTGTGGTTAGTTACAGCTTAAATATATTTAAAACTTCAAGCTCCCTAAATAATTGTAATGTTATGAGAAGTTAGGACCAGAAGGAACCTTAAGAAGTCACCTAATCCATCACCCTGTTCCACGGCAAAATCAATGACATTTGTGTTCTCGCTGACAAATTTGTCTAACCCGTTTCTAAAGCTTCCAGGGATGGAGCCTCAACAGCCCCCATAAGTAATCTATTTAAAGTCTCACTATTCATACTATGAGAAGGATTTTTTTTTCCCTGTCTAACTGGAATCTAATCAGCTGTTGTTTGCTGTAAACCATTAGTTAACTGCAAGCCTGAGCTAAGATGGGAGGCGTTCTAGACTTCTGATGAATGCTGTCTAGTAACTTTAGTGACTCTGGAAATAGCCTGAACGCAGGCTTGGTTTTTAACGCAGCGCGTAGTTACTGGGTTTTGTGTTTGGTTAATACGACCAAGCATGAACAGGGATCGTTTCTGTATCCTTTTAGGGATTTTCATGTTATTTTAATGTCTTATCTCTTCTGGCTTCAGGTAAACTTTCCCTGAGCAGTACTTTCTAAACCCAGCGTGTTTTGACTTGGCTTCAGCAAAGGCTATTTGAAAGGTGCGTCCACAAAAAAAAAAAGGGGGGGGACGACAACACACAAAAAGATTACTTTTAAAATATTACTGCAAAACCATATGTAATATTTTCTTTCTTTCCTATAAGGTCTCATTTCTGCATTTGCCTGTACTTTACTGAACTACAGGTGTTTGAGATTAAATGTTTGAGCTGTCTTAAGTGATGCTACTCAGTCCACATAAACTCTGCTTCTTGCAGATAATCACTAACTGCATTTCTTGTTTTCCAGGTACCTGCCTCGAGAAGGGGGTGCTGCCAGCAGCAATGCTAAGCACCTGCAGATTCAACTGGAGCTGATGTGGGCTGCTCTTATAAAACGACTTCAAGTTGTTTAAGTCTTTTAGAAAATGAGCTCAAATGAGGCATTTTAGCAAAACATTTTAAGCTTAATTTCTTTGTTTCAGTTTCCAGAATCCAGCGTGAGTAGGAGCACTGTCCTCTCACTCGCAGTGAATTGCGAAAATCAGTTTATTGGTACGTGCGAAGCACTCGGGAGGAGCAGCGGTGGCCGTTCTGAGGAAATGGTTGTCTGTGGGCAGGGTTTGCGTTAGTAAACAGACATGAGGTGATATGTGGAACAAAAAGGAAAAAACATATTAAATAGCTGTCTGCTGGGGAGCGCTGACAATTCTGTGTACAGAACGAAGCAAACATCCTGTGGAAAATCAGCGCGTTGAGGGTGTATTTGAAGACTTCATCGCTGCGCAAGGAAGCCAAACAAAGATTGCACAAGTGCTTTGATTTGGGTGGTTTTAAACTCATCGACTGCAAGACTGCAACCTCGGTGCGGTACTTCTGATGCAGGTTTGTAAATGTGTGCCACACACATGGGTATTTGTAGATGTGAACTCCAGCAGTTTCAGTGAAACAACGGTGGTGTCACTCAGCACGCTGGCACAGGGAGTTTTTTGGCAGCTTTTCTCTGTCTTGAAGACTGAACTTAAATGTATCTTACAAAAAATTACCACCATGGAGAAGGACCCTTTTTTTCTGTTTCCCTGTAATTTAAGAACTGCTAAAAATGTTCTTGTTTCGATATTAAATTTGATTGGCTATGCCAAGGACTGCAGAACAATCATCAGTCTCTCATATGAAGTGAATGATAGTTTTCAGCTTCTCTTCTGGCTCAAAAATCCAAAGTGATCATGTTCACTCTGAAATTTTTATAAATGACTGACATCCAAACAGCAATTGCCTTGGAGAGAAAATAAAAATTAAAATTCTCCCAGCTGCTTCCTCATCACCAAAGTTGGCTTTGATTTTATTGATGAGGGATGGGGTTTTGGTTGCCCTGTTAATTGGAGCTGAATGGAAATGGGGCAGACTTTGCTGAGGAGCGGTAGCTACTCGGTGCAAGAGTGGCTAAGGAAAAGTAAGCTCCTTCATGTGTATTTCTAGTCTAAGCTGCGAGGAACCCCCAGAAGCATCTCTCTGGGATTTTTCCTAGTGTCCTTTCTTCTCTCCCTCCCCCGCCTTGCCCCCTGCACCCCCCGGCTCCTCCGTTCCATCCCTGTTATTCTCTTGACATCACTGTGACAGATCAAAGGCTTGGATGGGGCCTGAGCCCGAGCAA
>NW_010420907.1:4705-5076 GCF_000710305.1 Buceros rhinoceros silvestris
ACTTTTCTCCCTTGGAGCTCTCTGCTGGCTCTCTCTCCCCATGGCGATCTCCTACAGCTGTTGGCTCCAGAACCAGATTTTCAGAACAACGGAAGGACGTACTGTGGTATATCAGGACTCATTACCTTAATTCTGCTTCCTAAATTAGGACATATTTCAGTAACGTTAATCCGACAGGACAGTGCGTGGGTAACGACGCCAATTCATGGCATTCACTTTTTTTTGCTGTTCCTGTCATGACCTATCTGTAACTGGGACGGGAGAGAACGAGCACACTTTCTGCATCCCTTCCCCATCTTTTTCCAGCCCTGTGTCAGCAGAGTCGTTAGGTGCGTGCCCCAGTCCACGTGCCAGTCCTGCCGTAATACCCT
>NW_010420907.1:5200-6120 GCF_000710305.1 Buceros rhinoceros silvestris
GCCTTCAGTGCTGCTCACAACTGGAAAGCTGTTGTAAATATTCTGATATTTGACTGGGATTCCCCACCTTCTACAACTTGAAATGGATCGGCTGGGAAGTGTGTAGCTTTGAGGGTGTTTTGGTTTTGTTTGTACTTACGCACAGTGATCACTCCACTTCCTGCAGATGTCTTAAAGCTCTGACTTCTGCAATTTTAACTTGCTTTCTGATTTTCTTTGTTGCTTCCCCTTCCTACCTTCTGAGCCTTTGCAGCCTTGATGAGTTTTTCCTTAACTATTTAGAGCATCTTCGTTAGCTCCAGTCTCCATTCATCCCTTGAAGAATTCCTACAGCTCTGGATCTTCTGACAGCCGTAGCTCGTGGCCACACCAGCTGTCCTGGGAATTTTTTGCCGTGCTGTAGTTGGGTTTCACAGATACATTCATGGAGCTTGTGAGGGTTCTTTTTTTGGGTTTGGTCAACCTTCAACTCTGTGGCTTTGTTTTAACTACTCCCCAAATGACATTATTATTCTTTTTTGATTACAAATGTGTTAGGCAACACGCACTTAAATAGCTTTGGTTCAGTTAGAGAGCACTGTACCCAAGAGAACCTTCAGCAGAAATCTGAAACCTTATTCACTGCGTAAGAAAGCTGCTTCTTGCGGGCCCAAAAAGTGTCCGTTAGCTGGTTTTCGAAGTTCTACTCAGCGAACACACTGCGTGGTTGACTCTAGGTTCGCCTTCCAGCAGATGCCTGTGTCACCATGTCATCCATCAATTTAGACATAAACCATTTAATTATAGTAGGAGCTTTCAGAAAGGTTTCTACCCAGGCAGCCACTCTGAAGGTTAATCTGTCGCCCAAGATGGTTTGAAGCTTGCTGCCACAGCGCCTGCAGCTTCCGACCTGACTGGCAGCACCAGGAACTCACGGGCGG
>NW_010420908.1:0-418 GCF_000710305.1 Buceros rhinoceros silvestris
CCCCCGCCCCCACCCCTGTCAGCCCATGTGAAACACACCTCATTTGCCTGGATTTGGCACTCAGTTCACAGCCCTGATTGTTGTTAAAAGGATTGAATCCATCAACCAGGATGCCATGGAGCTTTAGTCAGTTCTTGGAAGAATGGGTATGAGCAGGGCTGCTCCTGTTTCTGTCTGAAGCACTTGGGAAGATGAAAGCATCACACTTCTTCACTCCAGCAGTGCTGGAGTGGAGACACACACTCCCATGCGTGTCTCCATGTGACTGGCAGCCCTCTGCGAGGGGCCGGCACCAGCGTCCCTCCCTTTTCCCAGGCACACTCTTGTTCCCACGTCTTCCCCAGCCTCACCTGGACGCTCCCACCTACCTCCATCACCACACAGCCTTGGGAATGGCTTTCTCGGGTCACTCCCCGCC
>NW_010420908.1:507-2077 GCF_000710305.1 Buceros rhinoceros silvestris
CCGCTCCCACCTACCTCCATCACCCCACAGCCTTGGGAATGGCTTCCTGGGCTCACTCCCAGCCTCCAAACTGACAGAGTCGCTCTCCCCATCTGTTTTTTCACAAGACAGCTCCAGCAAGGGGCAAAGCCCAGGGAGGTGCCCAAGGAGCCATCCTTCTGCCAGCCCATGCCACAGTCCTGGGGTGCTGAGGGTCAAAGGCTAGGGTGTTGGTATCGGCGTCACAACTTACCACACCCCTCCAGCTTCCTGCCCACTCCTGTGCCCGTGAGGTCACTCCCTCCCTTTTCTCCAGGTGCGCTCTCTGCCGGATTTCCAGCCCATCCCAGGGGATGCCCCAGCTCATGTCTGCAGTTTGTACCTTGTGTCAGCATCCTGGAGCTGATTTCAGGGTGAGAGGTCTTCCTGGCCTAGTGGGTGGGAAGTGCTGGGAAAGGTGCTTGAAAGGGTCCAGGGGAGAGAGACCCTTGAGGTGGGGAGGGTTTGGGCCATAGGTCCTGTGGCGGGAGCACCCAGGGAGCTAAAGGAATGGTTTCTCTCCAATCCCTCTCCACGAGAATGCAACCAACAAAGACTTTGTTCCCTCTGGGATGAGACCCCAGCACCCAGTATGTCCTACAGCACATCCTGCTGCAGGATGAGGAGAGGGTCTGGGTGATGCCCCACCATGCCCTGCCACTGAGGTGCTGCTGGGGAATGCCCAGGGAGATGAGAGAGGACCAGAGGATGCTCGGGCTGTGCTCACCTACAGCAGAAGCTGTCTCAGGCAAAGCAGGAGCCGGGTGGGAATGGGATGGAGGTGACAGATGGGAGAGGCTTAGGGGCCAGGGAGAAGCAATCTGGGCATCAGGATGGTGGTCTAATTGTGTTGGTCCCCAAAGCTCGGGAAGCCAGCATGCACTGGCAAACTCAACGTCTGAGCTAGTCTCTGGGGAAAGGAGCACTTTTCCTGCCTTCTGTGTCCAACTCTATTTGAGATGTGTACAACAGTCCGAAGGCTTATTAACTCACTAGTCCATATACTGACAATGTGCAATCATGACAGTTTGTATGCAAGTTACGACAGTCATTGCTCTACGACCCTGTCAAAAGCCAAGATTGTTTCAACAAGCACAAGCTGTAATGAGCCAGGGCAGAAATGAGCTGGAGCCACAGACAAACTGGAGCTGCAAATAAGCTGGGGCTGAAATGAAGCCAGAGAATAGGAAACCCAAACAGAGCCTAAAATGTGCTGGAAGCAAGAACAAGCTGGAGCTGGACCTGTGTTGCAGAACACTTGGGGGCAGTGTGGGCGGTCGGAAGATTACGTGCTTACGTATCAGTAAGGCAGTAACCGCCCACGATGGGCGAGGCTTCTGGGGGAACTATATAGCCCCGTGTCATTACACAATAAAGTGCCATTTTTGCATCTTCTATATTAGAGACAAGTGTATAAAATGACCCCCGACGGGAGAGGTCGGGTGCCCAGTATCACAGCAAGTTGCTACATCTGGTGACGTCCCGACGTGATCCGAGGCGGCCACCGGCTGGTTCTGGTTTCGGCGATATAAATGATTCAGTCGACTGAGGT
>NW_010420909.1:0-5484 GCF_000710305.1 Buceros rhinoceros silvestris
TCAATGCAGACAGGCAGGGGGTTGCACTGTCACACTCAGTAGCAACTCTGATCTCCTGCAGAATCTGCCCCCAGAGTGCCCAGCATCTCCCTCTTTGGGTTGCTGGCACTTGTTCCTTGTTAGTCACTGAAAGTATCCTTTTTGGTTACAGTTACTTACTGCTGCCAAAAATATGACAGAGAACAGTTATAACAAGAAAGGAAATTCTCACCAAATCATCCACTATTTTTCATGAGGGGATTTTTGAGTTCCACATTATGGAAGGTATCAACATACCTGTTTTTTCATGAAACTTCTTCAGCTAAGACTGTTGTTCCCACTCTCAGCATCAAGTGATTTTGGATGTCTATATAACATTCATACTCCAAATATGGACTGAAGTCTGTTATGAAACTTACATAATAAGAAAATGACAGTTACATTTCTTTTTGTATTTCAAGCTATGTTTATGGTTTTCCTAGGAAGTGTTTTGAAGGCTGATATTTTCCCAGCAGATACTTGGAGCCCTGTCTGTATCTTAGCCTTGCATTATGCCCATCTGTGGTATAGAGAGCTGATGCAGCACTTGCTAAATTGATCCTGTAGTTGTGACATATATGAAGAATCAGAAACTCCGTAATTACTGAATGCATGGGAAGTACTGATGGGAATTTCACAGAGTCTGAAGAGAGCTGTGGGATGGTGGTGGCCAAAAACCAGAAAGGACATTGTATTCATCTGCTACACTACGAGACATGTTGTTCATGTGATGATTCATTTCCCATAATCTTCCTCCCACCCTTCAGAGTTCTGCTCAGAATTTCTCTCTTACATTCGGCATTTGAGAGGAAGCTGAAGCGGTGGTGTCCATGCTCTGCCTTACATGGCTGTTGGCCTCCAGAGAGGCTGGGACAAATCTGCCTGTCAGTCACACATACCAAAGGACTGTAGCTACTGGCCAGTAATCTTTCTTTAGATAAGATTATATCTAAAGTTTATATTTTGCAATGAATTTGTAAATACTAAGATGAAAATTTATAGTACGCTCTGAATTTTGAAAAAAAGGTTGGAATGATTCTAAATGAATAATATGCACCTGAATTATTCAGATAGCTTCAAAAAACAGTGTGCATTATTCCCACTGTATCATTAAAATTTTAAATGTTAAGGCTGGATTCTGCAATGGTAATCTAACATCTAATATTTCTTCAGCAAACAATCAGCTGTTTCACGCACCATTGCAGGATCTGACCTACAGTGATAAAAATCTCTATTAAGCGATGATACTGTGAACTTAAGAGTTATTAGAAAATATTGCTGAGGATATTAATATCTAATTATACTAAACTGGTTTGTAATTAACTCCACAGGAGAACAAGAATAATGCTTGCAGAATTAATTAGGACAACATTAAATAGAAGACATTTTTCTTTTCTATTTGTTTGGTTTAAGTCAGTATAGTTGTTTTGGATGATTTAGATGTTTTTATGTCTTGAAGCTTCAACAGACATGCAGGTCAGTATGGAATACTCTATTTTTCTTCCTTTTTTAATTACCCATTTTACTTATGCTTCATTTTGGAACCAAACAAGTACAAGAATTGCAAGACAGGATTTATTTTTCACCTTAATTAAAGATGCTCCTACTCCCTCAATAAATGTCCCTTAATTTGTCCTGTGTAAGATAATGACCGTTCAGGACCTTGGCAAGCCTAAAGGGTTTTCTGAGCTGTTCTTTTGGGCTGCTTAGCTTGATATAAATGAAGTTAGGCATGACCTCATTTACCTCTTGTGGAAATAGATAATAGTGGCAAGATGTCATTCCTTTATTTAGTGGATTTTATGCCAAGTTTTACTTTTTTTTTTCCTTCACTGATGACCTTTAGGATATTCTGCAAAACTCTACCTATTTGCCAGGTTTTCAGTAAGGGTCAAAGAGATAACACGTAAGAAAGTGATAGGAAGGATCTCCATTTCTGTGTAATAAGGAAGGGCTTAATTGCTGTTGTCTCAGCTCCTTAGTTGCAGCTGGAGGGTTCACAGAACACAGTAGAGGACAGACAGTTAAGAGGTACTTCAAGACACCTCTGTGGTTTTTTAATCCTCTGTTAGCTCATATAATTTTTCTCAGGGCCCACAAGTTTCAAGGGGTGTGCATAGTGGACACTGATGTCCTGATTGTGTGCCAGGGCCACCAATAAATGCTTACTTTAGTGCTGCTTAGTTCCAGCTGTTAACAGAAAGTAGTTGTAGAATGTCACAAGGCCTTTGCCGTATGATTAATTTACATACACTTCATTTCATAAAATGTGTTTTAACACCTGTTCATTAACTTAAGTCATTTCAATACAGTGTTTCCTATGAAAATTATTTACCGGTTTTGCTATAGTGCATAGAGTTGTAATCTTCACAGGGCTTCACCGAAATAAGTTGCTCTACATTTACACTTAGGTGTAATCCTCACTTAAAAGATTTCCCTTTCAAATAAAGAACATATGTATTTAAATGTGAACAACATTTCTCGTATCTAAACATGAATCCTCTCTATGTTCCTTTGCTATTTGACAGCAGACTTTGTGTTCCCACTTCTGTGTTTGAGAGATGCGCACATCAGATCAGATGAGATCAGATGTTTTCTTGGGCTCTGCTTTCTTTGATAAGAAAGAGAGCAGTTGTTTCCAGGCCCCACAGCTCTGCACTGAGATACAGCTGCCTCAGACTAATTTTAGCCACTTAGAAACACTATGTCCATTTTGGTTTGAAAGCCCCTGTGATTTAAAATGTACGATCTTCATAGTCCTGGGCTGTTTGGTTCAATTCCTTGTCCAGAAAGGGTAGCCATTAAATCTGGTTTTAATGCAAATTGCTCAGCAAGAAGTAAGATTAGAAAAGTGAAGTAGACCACATTGTGATTGTTGTGTCATGTCTTTTCATGAGATTTTGAAAATGTGTTTCATACTTGCTGTCTTCAGCTTTTCTTATGGAGAACTTCATCCTTGGTGCATAGGTGTAACTGCTTCTAATGCACAACAACCATATTTCCATTCTTTTTAAGTGTGTTTTCATTCATAAGCTGATCATGGTTCAGTTAGAAAATCGCACAACTGCCTTGAACTGAATGGTTCAGATAGCACAGGTGTTTACTTTTGGCATCTTTTAGTACTAATTGCACCACAGAGTTCAAAGTACATTTCAAAAGAAAGATGGTAATATTTTTTTTTCATAAAGATTAGTTGATGACCTGAAGTAGGTTGAGTATGAACTATCCATAACAGCCTGCAGCAGAGAGTTCTCAGAGCACAGCTTCCTCACATTTACAAACTATAGTGCTGACTAGCTGACCTACTACTACAGCTCCAACTAGCTAACACGGTACGTTTGTAATGCTCCCAAAACTAAAGTTTTTAGATGCTCGGTACAACACTTAAAGAGAATAATTGCTTTCCATAAGTGAATGCTCATTTATTCCTTCATTAGTAGCATTAGAGCTTATGTGACGTTGCATCCTATGTGATATTAATGAAGCTGGAGGTGAGACAGGGATAAGTGTGCGTATATACATATCTGCATATATACATATGTGTGTGAAACCACAAGTATGTGTACAAAGGCTCTCTATGTGTATGAGGGTAGAAGGTGGGAGCAGAGAGAAAGTAAAAGGTATTCTGAGTGCTTAGCCTGTACAGAAAAAGCTCTTCTCTTGCCCCCAAACCCCCCATCTCCCTGCCTGCCTGCAGTGCCTTATAGTCCAGAGAACACATTTGCTCTAGTGAGAGACAGAGCACCTAGTCCAGGGATGGGCCACAAAGATAACTGAGGTACTGCAGCGTCTCTCTTATGAGGGAAGGCTGAGAGATCTGGGACTGTTCACTCTAGTGACAAGAAGGCGCAGGGGCATCTTACCAATTTCTGTAAATTCCTGAAGGCAGGGTATAAAGAGGACAGAGCCAGGCTCCGTTCAGTGGTGCCCAGTGACAGGACCAGAGGCAACGGGCACAAATAGAAGCACAGGAGGTGTCATCCAAACATCAGAAAATATTTTTTTGCTGAGACTGTAGCTGAAAACTGGCACAGGTTACCCAGGGAGGTTGTGGAGTCTTACTCCTTGGTAGATATTCAAAAGCTGTCTGGACATGGTCCTGGGAAACTGGCTCTAGGTGACCCTGTTTGAGCTTGGGGGTTGGACCAGCTAACCTCCAGCAATCCTTTTCAACCTCAACCGCTCTGTGATTTCTCTCATCTGGACTAAAGGTAGATTTTAGCAGATTAACTATTAAATGAAAGGCTGATTCTTCAGGTAACACCTTTTTAGTTGAATGCAACCATCCATAAGACTGTAGCTTATGTAGTTTTTACTTTTTATTTTTATGTACATTTTGTTATGTTTTTATATAGTTTATGTGTTACCTCTTGGAGCAAGGAACTCCAGAACTGTTGACGATGCCAGCTCCAGTGTAGCAATATCAGAAGTAATTTTTACTAGCTCAGGTTCTGGAAGTGGTCTCACTTCTGACCAGAGCACAATGATTCAGGATAGAACCTGTGTTGCTTTGGCTAGACTGCTTTTGTACTTAGATTATCACACTGAATATCTTTTCAGAGATGACCATATTTTGCACTGCACTTAGTGGTGCTGGCATGTGGTGTGCTTGGCCACTAAGTATTTTTTTCTTGCTGGTGTGTAGTATGATGTGGCCTTTTGTTTTTCTGGACTGCATTTATCTTTTGTCCTTGCAAAGGTTTGTTATTTCTTTTACTTACCTTCTCTAAGATGACTGCTTTGTTCCTTGGGATTCTTTTACCCTGCAAATGTAAAAGTAGTTTGAAAATGTTTGGATGAGATTTGAAAATTGCAATGAGCAGCAAATTACAGGATAGATGTTCTGTGGCCTAATTTTAGTTTAAAATGATATTGCACATTTGCATAACCGAAGTGGTGAACTCAATTCTTTTGTCCAGTTGTTTCCTCTGAGACATAGCTCATATACTCATACAGGAAAAAAAAAATGTGTCTTTAATATCCTAGTAGTTTTCATTTACTAAAAAATTGGAATAGTGTAAGAACTTTGAAATAAAGTTATAATTAAATTCTAAGTATTATTTTTTAGATATCAGTCCAGAAAGTATTTATAAAAACATAGAAACCATTTTATAATTGTATTCTATAATATAAAAACATTTTATAATTGTAGCAGCTGTGGAGTTTGACAATATAATTTTTTTCCCTGTCTTTCAGTAGCCATATAGCAATGTGTTAGCTGAAATTAAGGAGCTATGATTCATGGAAAGTAAGATCAGATCTGAGTAAAAAGTGACCAAAATATCATCCTACGGTTAAATGAAGGAAGGAAGAGTAGACAAAGTATTTGGAATATGTATAAGCCACTTTTTCAATTAATATAAAATCTATCTTTGCTCTATAATTACTCCCATTTGAAAAAAAGTCTTTAAAACACTGCTAAAGCCCTATGATGTTTTGCTCTCTTTTCCAGTCCCTTTATATTAT
>NW_010420910.1:0-351 GCF_000710305.1 Buceros rhinoceros silvestris
TAGGTCCTCCCGGCGGCCCCCCTTCCCCCCAAAAAGGCCCCTCCTGAAAACACAGTGCCTATTAAGTTGCTGAAAACAGCAGATTTCCACTGATACTATACAGATAAAGCTGACCATTAAATCGCAATTTAACATCCCCAGGCAGCAGTGGCTGCTGACAACCTCTAAAGCTTGTAATCCCATTTAACCCCCTCCTGTCATGAGCAGGCCCACCCTTTTAGAATAATGCAGACCAAATTAAACCTGACACGGCAACAAGAGAAAGAAAACCTCCTTTAGCTTAAAAGTCATGCCACAGTGGGTAACCCTGACCTTCAGCTTCCCCACTCCCTTCTCCCGGGAGCCCCCAGA
>NW_010420911.1:0-269 GCF_000710305.1 Buceros rhinoceros silvestris
CTGGAGTGCAGTGGGGTGCAGGGCTATGGGGAAGGACCAGGAAACAGGGATGGGGCCACAGCAGAGGATGGCAAACATCAGGAATATCCCTGCAGTCCCACTGTACCTCAGTTTCCCCAGCTGCTATTGGGGCTGTTGTGAAAACCCCCACCCCATGTCACCCCCACGGTCCCTCTCCCCGAGCCACCTTTGTCCCTGCTCCCCACAGCTGGCTGCAAACCCACCATCCCGCGGACAGCTGACGCCTCCGACACAGCACGGGGCTGGGG
>NW_010420911.1:541-749 GCF_000710305.1 Buceros rhinoceros silvestris
ACCCAGGTGGGGGGCACGGGCACTGTGCCCGCTGGCATGGGGGGGGATGGGCACGGGCAGCAGGGAGGCCGAGGGCTGAGCAAACACCTTCTATTGCTTTGAACGCAATGGGGACACCCCGTGCCCAGGGGGCACAAGGCCACAGAGCTGGCAGAGCCTGGCAGGGAGACGTGCCCGCAGACGCCCTGCTCCCAACCCTGCTTCCCTC
>NW_010420912.1:0-204 GCF_000710305.1 Buceros rhinoceros silvestris
CGGGCTGTGGCCGTCATTCCTCCCTGGTTTCCTGTGCCTCCTCCTGCTTTCCCGTCCATCACGTGTGGCTCCGTTTCCCCTCTGCCGCTGCCCCCCGCCACCCCAGGGCTGGTGCTGGGTGCTGGCCGTGCCCACCCCGTGCCACAGCCGAGCCCGCGGTGACTCAGGGCTCGTGCCACGGTGTCCCAGCCGCCCGCCCCCGCC
>NW_010420913.1:0-318 GCF_000710305.1 Buceros rhinoceros silvestris
AAAAGCCACAATTAATTGCCCTATAGTTTTGTAGGAGAGAGTGGAGCCGGTGCGGACTGAACTTCGATCTCCTCTCCCAGAGCCTATTCATCATCTCTGCATTGTGTATGGGGGTCTCTCAGGGGCCGGGGGTGGCAAGGTTTATCTACACGCAATATTCTCCTTCCCTTCTCATACCTGACACGGAAATTTAATTCATTCATACCTTCAGTCGAAATCAGGGAAAATCAAAATCAAACCCATTTCCCCCCGCCCCCCGCCCCTCGCCTCGCAACAATAACAGAGAGACGCTCAGGGACAGGGACGGTTCCCTCAACC
>NW_010420914.1:0-296 GCF_000710305.1 Buceros rhinoceros silvestris
CAGCTGCCACCGCTGCCAGCACCCAGCGGGCAGCTCCAGCGAGCTCCCAACAGCAGCCACCCCCAGACCAAAGCTCTGGAGGAGGAGACTCGCACCAAAGGAGCAAGAAATAAGCCGTTACCCGCCACAGCCCGCTCCAGCATGGCACCACACGGGTGGGCTTAAAGCCTCTTTATTCCGACCGTAACCTTCCTGTCTGCCGCAGAGCCCCCAGCCCTACAGCCAGCCCCTGAGGGGCCGGGCACAGGCAGCTCTGCCTGATGCTGCAAGAGACGCCCCAAAACCCGCCCCACCCC
>NW_010420914.1:985-1228 GCF_000710305.1 Buceros rhinoceros silvestris
CGATGTGGCGCGGCCCGCCGATCGACCGCGCGCTGGAACCGCGGGATCTGACTGGCGGGGCCGTCGCGGAAGGTGGGAGATCTCACCTGCGGCGCGGGCTTGAGGCCGGCCACGAAGACGAAGGGTTTGAAGACGGACCTGCCAGAGAGAAGCACCCTGGGACTGGTCAGCGCCAGGACGGATGCCGCTCCCCGGGGACACTCAGCCCGCGGCACGGCTCCACCTCGTCCCCGTCACCCCCTC
>NW_010420915.1:0-399 GCF_000710305.1 Buceros rhinoceros silvestris
CCTGAGCAGAAGGAGAAGAGGCTCAGGTCTTTGGGGGGAACGCTGCCCGAGGACCGCATGGAGCGGACTTTCTACTTGGCCTGCACAGGTGACGCTTTGCTCTCTTCCTGAGGGCAGGACTGATGCGAAGTTGCGGCGTGGAGCAGTTAGCCTAAGCGGTGTGGCCGTGGGGACAGAGATGGTCTGTCCGCACTGCGCTGGTGACACGCTGGTGAGGGAGAGCAGCTGCCCGGTGTTACCTCACGAGTGGGTCAGGCTCTTGGCCCCTCGTACCTGGGGACAAGGAAGAGCACGGGAGGCTGCATTCCGGGCTGCTGGAGGTGCTTCCCCCTCCTGTCCTGGGCCGTACGGCAGAGGCGAGCAGTGCAGGCACCGTCGCTGCGGCCCGGCTGTGGCAGG
>NW_010420915.1:581-3642 GCF_000710305.1 Buceros rhinoceros silvestris
GCCGGCGTGCTGCCTCTTTATTTCTTTCCCTTTGCTGTTTCTGAGCCTCCCCCCGACCTTTCTTCTCTCCGCAGCTGAGATCATGGACCCTTACATCCCTCCTGAGGGCGACGCCCGCTTGACTTCGCTTTCCAAAGACGGGCTGAAGCAGAAGATGGAGAAGCTGAAGCAAACTGCGGTCTCTCGGCTAGCGTACGTACCTCCTCGTGCTGCCTCTTTATTTCTTTCCCTTTGCTGTTTCTGAGCCTCCCCCCGACCTTTCTTCTCTCCGCAGCTGAGATCATGGACCCTTACATCCCTCCTGAGGGCGACGCCCGCTTGACTTCGCTTTCCAAAGACGGGCTGAAGCAGAAGATGGAGAAGCTGAAGCAAACTGCGGTCTCTCGGCTAGCGTACGTACCTCCTTTCTAATTCGTCCGCGGTGCAGCGGTTTTGCTCGGTTCTGCCTTGCAGGGGTGAGATGGTGCATTTTGTTTTCCACCCGCTTCTTCCATCGTTGCTATTTTACCACTACCCCGGGAGTCCCTGGTGTGAGAGTGACCACAAGGGCCCCGTCCTGGCAGCGTGCTCTCATTTCCTTGAGGATTCGTTGGGTTTGCAGCACGGTGCCTGTTTTAGGACCACCGAGAGCTTGTGATCTTAGTGGGGAGTCTCCAGTTCCCGGTTGCTCCCTGGGAAATGTTGGCCTCGAACCAGATAAGATCGCTTTCATTGTCTGAAACACGCAGGACGGTTCCAAGTTGTCCTTCACTCACCGTTGAGCTTTTCTTGTTGTTTCAGTCTGCGGAAGGTAAAAGATCATGACCCGGATTTCAGCACTAAAACCTTCCCCGAGAAGGCGCAGGAGATCTTCATCGAGGCTCACAACTGCCTGGCAAAGTAAGAGCCCAGCGCTGGCGGCTGCGCTTGTGGGGGCCCTGCTGCTCTCTGCTTCCACCCTCTGCCTCCAGCTCCCTAATGCTCACACCCCCTCTGCAGCCAGGGCTTTTCTCTCTTCCTGCCCTGTCTCTGTGAAGAGCAGAGGGTTGGGGGTTCGGTCTGTACCCTTCTGCTTTCGGTAAGAAAAGCAGGCTGCAGGAGTTCGCCTCGGTCTGACCCGCAGCAGGGATGAGCCTTTGGTGTCCCCAGCAGGTGAGGGGGTGGCTGGTGCTGCTCCGAGTCGCGCTGCAGGGAGCTGTCTGGGTGCAAAATGCTGCTCCACTGGCTCGCTCCACTTTCCAGCAATACAGCAGCTTTCAAAACTGCCTCGTTCTTGGTTACAAATCCAAATATCAATAAAACAGTTAGTCATAACTGGCTTCCGAAGGATGTTGTCGTGTCTTTCCCTGGAGCCTCATCAACCAGCGCGTGGTCACCTTCTGATTTCGTGCTGAGAATTCGGCTTTTTCAGTTTCACCATTAGATCGTGTGTCTCCTGGGGGAGCAGGAGTTTGTGAAATAGCCTCTTGGTGTGAACTCCAGTAACTAGGTGTGTTTCACTTGCAGTTTCGACAAGCAGAAACTTCACTCCCTGGTGACAGAGCGCTGCTACCCGGTAAGTGTTTGGATGCAGCGTGTCCTTGATCTACTCCTCAGCCTTTAAGGCTCTCAACCCGATTGTCCCATTTTTCCTGGATACAGCAAGGACAGAGCTGGGGGAAAAACGCAGCTCTACGCAACAGCTAACGAGTAAATTGTCTGTACTGATTGGCTGGTCGTTTAATCCACGTCCTCACCGAGTTGGTGCTTCTTTTTTTCTTTCCAGGAGATGGTCCGTGGGAACAGGTACAAAACCATCCGCTGGCGTTTCGTGGAGTCGCTGGAGCCTCCCAGAGTGGTTCATGTTCGATGCGACAGCATTGTGAACCAAGGCAACCTGTACGGCCAGGTGACGGTGCGGATGCACACGCGGCAGGTACGTCCCCGGAGCCTCCCGCCTTTCCCGGCCGGCTCCGACTCCCCGCTGGCCTCACCTGCGTTTCTTGGCTCTTGTCACAGATGCTGGCAATCTACGACCGCTTCGGGCGGCTGATGTACGGCGGGGAGGAGGTGCCCAAGGACGTTTTGGAGTACGTCGTGTTCGAGAGGTACTTGGTCAACCCATACGGCACGTGGAGGATGCACGGCAAGATCGTTCCGGAGTGGGCTCCCCCGAAGGACCCCATCATTAAGGTAAAAAAAGCACCAGTGTGGCTCGTGCCTGTGAAATGTGGGTCCCCAGTTAATTCTGAGCAAAACCAAAGCTGAGCCTTCTGTAACAGGGAGGTGGTGGGTTAGTCTGCGAGCAGAGCTATGTAGTAAGGTGGCGTTATCAGCCGCCAGCCAGTGGAAGCTGCAGTAGGAGGCGTGTGACACATGGGAGGTGATTTAGGAGGTTCCTGCTCCCTGTACAGAGCCTGGCAAAGAGCTGCGGGTGCTCTGTCTTCCTGGGTATTAAAACCAGGTCCATGCGAGGACAGGGGTGACAACGATCCCCGTTTCCCCTCTGTGTCCTCCCCCATGCTGTTCCCATCTGCTCACCATCCTGTGCAAGGCCTTGGCATTGCCAGAACCCCCCGCGCAGCCTTTCGCCTGCTCTGTAACACGGGGAATTACTGTTCGGGCCCTTCTGCTGCCTCGCGCTGACTCTGTTGCTCGCTCTCCCAGACGGTGTTCATTCCTGGCCCAACCCTGGACCCCTCACAGGAGTATGAAGAAACGAAGTAGGAAGCTCCGGAGCCTGTACAGAGGAGTGCGGAGAGCCCCGGCAGGAAGGAGTGGGGACTGGGGGGGTCGTGGGCTGGGCACGGCTGTGCCTTTCCAGTGAGCCGTCCGCAAACGCAGCGGCTCCGGCAATGGACTCCAGTCGCTAAGGAGTTGCCTTTAAAGGAGCGAGAGGGGCCTGGGAGGGGGATTCGGATCTGTCCGGGTAGCCTTAGTGTGCTGCAGCTCAACCCTCCCTGTGCTTCCATCCCCGTGAAGATCCACCTGTTCTCCTCAGGACCGCTCTAGTCCGGCCGCTGCCCTGTGCTCTGCAAGAGCCCTCGCAGCAGCGTCTGTCCGGACAGGGGCGGTTTGGCTCTTCCACGGGAAGTGTCACAGA
>NW_010420915.1:3826-5820 GCF_000710305.1 Buceros rhinoceros silvestris
CTCTCTGTACTGATGCCAGGCTCCTGTTTTTAACAGAGAACAGGGAAGAGCAGCAAGTGCCCGCTGTGCCTCGAGTTCTGGGGGGCTGCTGGGTGATGGCTAAGCACCGATCATTATTTAATAAACATTTTTTGCCTCCTGAGGTCGCTGTTTGTGTCACCCGGTCGCTCCTTGGAGGGGTTTTGGTGGTGGTTTTGTTACAGACCGTCACTGCGTTCTGCGGCGCAGGGGGATGTTGTTAGTGGGTGGCTGGCACCATCCTGTGGACACGGTGACACCCGCATCGGGTGTCCGGGTTTGCAGGCTGGGTGGCTCTGGAAAACACCCGCCCAGAGGTTTCCTTGCGCCATGGCCCAGCCCACTCCGCTGATCCGCCCTCTCTCTGTGCTGCTCAGGTGAGTTTTCTTTACTCCTACCCACCCTCCCTTGTCTCAGACAACGACGCAGTTTCTTTTCAGCCTTGTCTTGCTTTTTAACTCTGCCATTTTCCAGGCCCTGCGGGGTTCAGCGTGTTTTCTCTCCTTCCTCAAAGGAGGTTTTACAGGGTTTGCCGTGAAGCAGCTCTGGCTCCTCACGCTTGCAGAGCTGTTTGGTGTCTCCTGTCAATGAGGTTCTTTTGAACGGGCAGAATGTCACCGCCGTGCTGTTGGGAGCAGCGGTGGAATCCCTTTCATCGATCTGGAACAGGCAGGGGTGTCACAATCTGCCTTTCCTGAAAACCTGCTACCCTGAGCCTCCTGCCTACGCTTCGTTCAGGAGCTGAAGAGAGATTTCAGTGCTGCATACACGAGCGGGCCAGGAGCTAAAGTGAACCAGTGTGAGCAGCCTGGTTGGTGTCTGCTGTGACTCGGGCAGCTTTGATGAGCAGGTAGGGACCTGACTCCTCCACCAAGACCTCACCCAGAGCTGGAGGAGCTTCTTGGTAGAAGAGCCTGTTTCCTACTGGATTGGCTTTTCTGGGAGAATTTCTAGCAGTTTGTAGCTCCCCATCTCCTTCACCCATACCCAAACCTGGTAACTCCACCACTTCTGCTCCTGGCTTTATCCGTCACTGCTGTTCCTCCTCCTCGAGCTTATTTAGTATCTCCCCCACACCCCATAAATCAGCCACTGAGTGTCCGTTCTGGAGATAACGCTCTTTATTTTCTGTACATACACTTATGTACACACCTGGACGGTCTCTGAACATTCAGTGCAGCATCGCTGCTTCCTCAGGGGAGTGGAAGTAAATGACCGGGGATAGCAGGAGGAACCCTGAGCCCCAGCCTCGCCTGGAGATCAGAGGGGGAACCCAAACCACCCCCGTCCCGCTGCCCCCAGTTGGACTGTCCCCGTGTTCCAGTGTCCGGCTTGCTGAGGATGCAGGTTTCCTAGAGCCGTGCTGGAGGCACAAACCTCCCCACGCAGAAGAGCTTGCAGGTGGGCATCTCTGGCAAAGCTGCAGCGACGTGTCTGCCGTGTGGGTGGAAGCGAGCGAGGCTGGCACCGCGTTTGCATGTGTCTGGGTGCCCCTTGGGCCACGGGGCGCTGCGCCAGGGTGGCTACCTGGGGGGAAGTGACGGGTGGCATTCGCAGGCTATCGCCTGGCTCGAGAGCTTTGGTGAAGGCAGATGATGACTGTCCCCTTGCTGCCTTGGTCCCCAAGCCTGGCTGGTCACTGGTCACCGCTGGAGCCCGCTGGGAGCGTGGCTCTGCCGGGGGTGGACACTTCTGTCCCCAGCGGGGCTGCGCAGGCAGGCAGCAGGGACAGAGGGAGCTACTGGTGGTCCCAGGGGCAGACGTCGGGCTGGGTTTCGCTCACGCCTCTGGCTCCATCTTGGGGGCTCACCCCGGCGCTGCCCTGCCGGGATCTCCGTGTGGGATCCCCGCTCTTCTCCCACGGACACACCTCAGAGGTTTTCCCCGTTTCTGTGCTGGTCCTCTCAGATGCTGGAGGAGCCTCTTCTGCTTCCCAGGGACAAACCTCGGCTACGTTAGCACTCGGGCTGGGGCTG
>NW_010420915.1:6061-6409 GCF_000710305.1 Buceros rhinoceros silvestris
GCCGCGCCGTCAGATCTGCCCCTGGATTTTTTCAGCAGGGCGGTTGGAGACAAGGCGCTGGCTCCCGCCACCCGCTTTGACCTTCCTGTCCCAGTGGTGGATGCTCCCTCAGCTCCCCGGGGGTGCACCCCTGCTTTGGAGCTTTCCATCTCTGAGCTGGGGGGCTCTGCTGCTTCCCAGGGGCAAACATCCGATTTCCTGCTCTCAGTGCTGTGGGACTTCTCAGATGGCTCTTTCCCCATTGCAGTTTTTAGGGAGGGCTCCTCCGTGCCCAGGCTCTCCCAGGGACAGATGGCCTCGCGCTCGCTGCTCCCCTTCTCCGGTGGTTTGGAGGCACCCGCTTGTATT
>NW_010420916.1:0-322 GCF_000710305.1 Buceros rhinoceros silvestris
GCTCTGTGCCGCAATCGGCGGCCAGGCACCAGCGTTTTCACGGGAGCCGCCGACATTCCCTTCTCCCCGAATACAAAAAGAAAAACAAACTAACAAAACAACAAAAAAAAAAATATTTGAAGCTTTTCCTCCAAGCCAGCAGAAAATACCAGCCAAGCTTGAAGCGTTTTCACGGGAGCCGCCGACATTCCCTTCTCCCCGAATACAAAAAGAAAAACAAACTAACAAAACAACAAAAAAAAAAATATTTGAAGCTTTTCCTCCAAGCCAGCAGAAAATACCAGCCAAGCTTGAAGAGGTGCAAGATGTAAACGAGGCCATG
>NW_010420916.1:558-3610 GCF_000710305.1 Buceros rhinoceros silvestris
AAGCGAGCACTTGCCAAACCCGAGCCATTAAAATCGCGGAAATCAGTTAAAACTCCTCTTGGAACGCGTTAACTACCTCTTGTCGATTAAAACCAACAGTCCAAACCCTTCCCGTGCGCTCCAGGGAGCTGCTGGACAGAACCCAAACGAGAGAAAGAAACAGAAAATCCAACTCAAAGCGATGCCATGGGACAGACCTCGCGCGCGGCCAGGGAGGCCTCCCGGTATTTCGGGGTCTTTTTTGACCTTAAAATGCCAGGTTTTGAGTCCAACAGACATTATTGCTGGCGCCAGCTTCAACCCAAGTGGCACATGCACCCGCCCGAGTCTTTTGTCCCCCCCTCCCCGCCTCGTTGTCCCCCCCCGTTTTGGGGACAGCCTTGCTCGGCTGCGCCGGTCACAGTGGGTGTGGAGAGGGGTGGTCACAGTGCGTGGGGTTGAAGGTCACAGTGGGCAGAGCAAAGGGGGCAGAGAGGGGAGGGAAAAATCACAGTGCAAATCAACCGGGTCGTTCCCTTTGCTCGAGGCCATTTGTCCGCCCCGGTGGACCCCCGCCTTGCGCAGCAGCGTCTCTCGCCCGCGTTTATCTGCGCTGCTTGAAGCCTTGCGAGCCGTCGGGACCCAGGGGCTGCCTGATCACATTGTTGGGCTGTCGGGTGTCTTCTGGCTGGGAGAGCCTCGGCGTCCTGCGAGGAGGAAAAGGGGATGAGAGAGGCTGGCGGAACGCCGGGCGCCTTCGACGAACAACCCTGCGCTCGTTGCGGGGGGAGACATCACTGCGGTGGCATTACTCCCTGGGACGTGACCGAAGTTCAAAGATTTGGGAGTCCAGTTCTCAAGGAGACACGCGTTGCGACAGCACAGGTCACAGTGTGGTGCCTTCACATACCCTGTGTGACTCTCCCGCCCTTAAGTCAAAAACCTGAGGGAAGACAAGGATACACCCCGCCAGGACAGCGCTGGTTGGCCACGCTCCTCTGTACGCCCCCAGCACATCCTTCCATGGTCCAAGAGAACCCTTACGGCCTCGTCAGGCACGTGCACTTCCCTCAGCTCCCATAGATTTGTGATTTATGATGCCCTGCCTGCTAACAAAGCACTCCCACCTCCTTGCCGGCTGCCTCAAGGAGCTCATCATTCTGATAGGAGGGTGTTTGTGAGGAGCACAGGCGTGAAAGGCTGCTCTCACCCACCTAGAGTGGGCTCTTCACTCATCTAGAGTGGGTTTCCTTTCTAGGACAGGTCCCCTCACCCATCCAGGATGGGTCCCTCAACTGTCTAGGCCATTGGGTTCCTCACCCATCCAGGATGGGTCCCCTCACCCATCCAAGGAGGGTCCCTCACCTATCCCAGGTGGGTTCCTCACCTATCCAGAATGGGTTTCTCCTGCTCCTCTTCGGGGCTGGCGCTGCCCAGTATTCGTTTCCTGGCTTCGGCGTACTCCGCCTCCCTCTGGGCCAAGGACTTGACGGGGAAGGCAGGTCGGCTGGCGGAGTTGGGGTTGCTGAGCACACCGTTGGTGGTGGGTCTCTTCAAGATGCGGATCTGCGGGGGAGGACCTGCAGGAAGGCTGTCGTCCTGAATCACGATCGGCACTTTGGGAGGAGATTTTGACTTTCTACTGTTTAAAAGAAAGAAAACAAACACACCACACCACATGGTTGGTACTTGTTTTCGACAGCACGCAGGTTTCTCGCTCTGCCTGTGAATTCCTCCCCGTCAGACGTCACTGCCGTGATTAAGAAGCAGCCTGTAATAATTAAAGACTTCCTTCTATTTGTAACCCTAAAGCAGAGCGGCAGGCGGGTTTGGAGGAGGCTGGCTCAGGAGGGGACAGCAAACCAGTCCCTGCTGCGTGCCCCTCAGCTCGACCGAAGGAAAGGGAAGCAGACACTGGGCAAAAGCTTTAGCACTTCTGCCCAAAGACAGAGGCCTGAGCACCTCGATTCCATTCCCTGCGAGGACTTTTAGGGCTCCTCTCGTTGGGACACCCAGCTTTCCACTCCAACCCTGCCACCTCGCTGCTCAGAGCCAGCCTTGGGTCCTGTCTTGGTTATTTTTATGGTCCCTTCTCTGTGCGAGGTCGCAGAGCAGAAGTGGCCAACTACGAATCAAAGGGAGAAAAAAACCCAACCAACAAGAAAAGACTTGTCAGAAGCGATTAGAAATATTTCTGTTGGAAGACAACAATACACACACACCCCCCACCCCGACCCAGAGCAAGCAGGAAAAGAAAAGTCCTACCGACGCAAGAGCTGGCAGCCAATTTACGGCTGTGAGCTGGGATGACCTGACTCACCCACTTCTCCCTCTGAGTGCCTTTTTCTCCAGTGGCTTCCCCATAGCTGTAGCTACCTCCTGTCTTCCCAGCTCTGAAATAAAATCACTCTCCAGAGGCTTTTTGCTCCCTGCCACAGGTGGGAAGGGCCACCTAGTGGCACCATCATGGAGAGCCCCTATTTCTGCACTCAACCCAGCGCCCTCGGCTCCGCCTGAGGCTGTTGCCCCACTGTTCCCTCTCCCCGGGGCCTACAGCTTCTCTAAAGGTGTCTCAGGAAAACCAGGGGCTTTTTGTTTGGGTTTTTTTTTTTTTTTTTACAGAACCGCACAGCATCATTACCTTTCCTTCTGCGTGATCTTCAGCTTCTTTTCTAACCGTCTGTCTATCTCCTGGAAAAGAAAGAGAGGAAAATAAAAACCTGAAGGCTCATCTTCAAGGCAAGAGTTTGAGGCCATCTGTGCACATTTAACCCCGCCCTTCGAACGGCAACACTGCGAAGGGGGCAGAGCAAGCATGAGGATGGACGATGAATGGACGGAGGAGGAGGACTCGCAAACCAAGAGGCAGAGAAGAGCAAAGCCACCGGAGCCAGGAATACACCTACAGCGAGCTGTGGATGCTGCGGGGTGCTCATCGTTCATTGTACGGACAAGAGAGTGCAGTTCAGGGTAAAGAACCCCGGGCACGCGCAGCGAGGAACTCCCCGATCCGAGCAGGAACCGGCGCCGAACCTCTTGGGCAGAGAGGCAGCAGCTGGGGCGATGCCCATCA
>NW_010420916.1:3707-6713 GCF_000710305.1 Buceros rhinoceros silvestris
CAGCTGGGGCGATGCCCATCAGTCTCCGCGCTGAGTTTGAGTGGAGTCCGTGGCCATCCAGAGCCCTGGCCGGCAGGTCCGCATTCCTGTTGCAAGAATCCCTCCTTCCCCGAAAAGTCCCTGCCCTGCACCCAGGGACCGGTCAGAGCAGAGCAGAGCCTTAGTGGGCTTCCCCTTCCCTTTGCAACAGAGCTGCCGAGTCATCAGACCTATTCATCACCCGGAGCGGCTCTCAGCGTGTCAGCTTCTGTCCAGGGCTTGCACCGACCTCAGCCAAGGTGTTTTCGTGTTGCAACCGGAGCAATTACGCAGCGAAACGTTGCTAAATAGAACAATGGAGCCAGCTCTCAGCCCCAGCCTCTCCTCAGGTAACCTTCGCTGGTATCTTTAGATCCTCACGGCTGCTGAGGCTATTAAAAGAGCCTCTGAAACGGCGACGTGTTTCATTTCATCATCAGTGAAGAGGGGGGAGAAAAACCAACTACCTGAGCGTGTCCCAGTTTCCCCAGCTGATAACTGGCAATACTGAAGGAAATTCCAAGCTTCTGGCAGGACGTGGCTGCTCTGCTGAAAGCTACTGCCGGGGCAGGCTTGGCCCGCCGTTCAAAAAACACAGCGTTTCCCCAGCTGATAACTGGCAATACTGAAGGAAATTCCAAGCTTCTGGCAGGACGTGGCTGCTCTGCTGAAAGCTACTGCCGGCGCAGCCTTGCCCCGCTGTCAAAAAACCACAGCAGGAGCAACACACTAAAGAAACTGGTTTGCACGGCAATTCCCCGCTGCCCCAGTGAGCAAGGAATGAACACAAGTCTCTACAGATGCCAAACTACAGTGTTTGGTCACGCAGCTACGCAGGCTGACAACCCACGGGAGCCTCCATGTAGGAGAGGAGAGTTATGAACCGTTTGGGGAAGACAAAACGGAGGTGGAATATTCTACCAGACAGTACTGAGAGGTGATGGGTGATTCGTAACAATCAGGGGGGCTTCACATGGCATCAAGCTGAAGGCCAGGGCACTGCCAAAGCCTCCCATTTCCCTCCCTCCTCAAGAGGAGCAAGAGGAAAAATCCCATCCCGACGCTGCTCAGGAGGACAGACAAAAAAACCACGCATCTGCTGCCTCCTGTCCACCGAGCTGGACAGCGGGGAAACGGATATCCCGGAGATGTCGGAGAACGGCTGCCAGCAAACAATAAAAGTCAAATTAAGGGGAAGGGGTTAGCTCATCTGTCCACGCCGTGCCAGCGAGGTGATATCCAGCAACAGGAGAGTCTCCCCAGGGCCTCCTGGAAGCGGTGGAGGGGAAGGAAGCTTCCCTAAATATCCCTTATTAAATCATCCAGCGCGTGGGGGAGAGGGACGACAGGAAGACGGGGCAGGGAGAGCACACTCAAGAGTGGCTCAAGCCATTTCACTTTGTGTTCAGCACCACGCAGCCAGGAATGAGTCTGATCCACAGCGCTGAGCCAGGGCAGACAGGCTCGACGGCCAGCAGCAAGGACCGTGGGGCACAGGAGTGTGACAACCCACACAGTAGCCACGAGGAAGGCTCTGTTCTGCTCTTGCCTCTCTCCTTCCCAGCAGAGGAGAGACGGCTTTCAGAAAAAGCCACATTTCTACATTCCTGGTGGCTTTGCAGCTCAGTCCCGGGGCTAAAGCCACAGCCTGTGTGTCGGGCAATGAGATCCTCTAATTGCAAAGCGTCAGTTCAACCTCGGCATCTGAAAAACACTCTGATTAACACCACTGTCACACTGAGCATGGCCAGACAGCTCATCACACCCTCACACACGCCAACGGCATCCTCAGCTTCCCGTACCAGGAAGAAAACAAAGTTCTTTAATTTCCTCAACACACACAAAATTATTCCAAGAATCCTTCAAACGCTGCCATCCTGAGTACCCTTTGTACTCTCCTAACCAAGCTTCCTCCACACGTAGAAAACCCGGCAGGATGACCTAAAACAATCAGCCCCACAAACCTACACCTATCACCCTCACCCCTTCCAAACAACTGTTGCTTTTGCACGATCCTCATGATGCCGGGCGCTGCTGAGGGGATTCCAGCTGCCTCCAGAGAGACCCTGAATTCTGGGGTAGAACAAGTCAAAAACCTGTGGGAAAAAGCAGCTCCCCACCTCACACACACCTCTTGATGTGTGGGAAGTTGTGTTTCCTTTAACTGCAGGGACTGATCTCCTCCTTTCTCGGCAGAAGCCACAGCGCTGTGAACTCCTGGTGTTTCCTACCGCTACAGCTGGGGCTGGAGGTAGGGAGACATTCGAACGCCGGTTCCAGTGGGCAGCCCATAATCACCCTGCGAAAACAGCCCTGGGCGGCCTCACACAACCAGCAGTTCGTGACGGGGATCACACCACACGGATGGACAGGCAGAAACACCTTGGCATGGTTTATTAATGACCAAAGAATCCATCCCTGCCACTGCTGGCCTGCTGATGTCATTGCCCGGCCACTGCTGTGTCACGCTGTCACCGAGCTCTGAGGGTAACCAGATAAAATTAGGGCCTGACTTAGAGGGCAAGTGCCAGAAGCATGACAACAACCCGAAGGCAATTCGACCCAGCGCTCCAGGACATCACGCTGCACCAAGCCAGCAGCTGGTACAAAAACCAGTCATTAATCTTCTCAGGAGGCTCTCCCAGCTTTCCTTCCCGAACAAACTTATTTATACAACCAAAAGCTAAGCCTCATTGACACCCCAGATTAGTAAGGAATCTCAGCAGCCTATTCGCAGTGCTATTACGTCTGGATGCTGAAAAGGACCCAAACAAACAGCCTGAAGAAGAAGCTGTTCTGTGACATTTAAGCTGCATTTGTAGCTGAGGACGTCATGGAAACTGAATTCCAGCCCCATCCCAGCCATCCTTCCTACCCTTCCACCCTGAGAGAAACGGCGAAGCGTAAAAGGATGGATAAAACCCCTCCTGGAAAGCACAGGCAGCCCCTGACCTGCTGCTCAGTGCCCACACTCCCACAGCCTCTCCC
>NW_010420916.1:6809-11527 GCF_000710305.1 Buceros rhinoceros silvestris
CTCCCACAGCCTCTCCCCCTAAACATGAACCCCGCTGACACAGCTGGTAATTCTGTGGTGTTATTGGGGAGTTGGTGACAGATGCCCCCCTTGACACCCCAGAAATGTGCCCTCCAGGACAGGACGTCCCTACAGACATCAGCTCCACGAGTGCCATGGATTCACGTGGGGTCTAGGCACATTCCCGAGGCGCAGAGTCAGCCTGGGCTGTTGTCTAAAGAACTTTGTTGGAATAACCACAACACGTCGGACACGTACAGAGGGTGAGAATAATCCTTCCCGCGGCCGCCAGTGAAGACGCTGAACAGGCTGAATAGCAGCAGCTCCACTCTGCTGATTGGGGAAAGGAGTAACGAGATAACCACTGGCTATTTTTTATTTCAAATTTCGTGGATAACCACGACTGGATGTTTGAAGGACGGCAGAGACTTGGGCTTCACACAAAGCCCTTGTGCTGGGGAGGGTATTTCCCCCCTTCTGCCTCCAAAACCCAGCTGCTCTGCAGGAACAGTGAGGAGATCCCTTCCTGCCCTCCCAGCAGGGAACAGGAGGATAAAGGAAGCTGGGATCCGGTACCGTTTCAGCTCTGGAAAACCATTAACCACATTCTCTGCTGCACTTACTGGCCATTCCTCCTGAACACAACCTTCTGCCCCCACTTGCTCAACCGCTGCCTCAGATCAACTCCAGACCGAGGGAATTCAGGCTGGAGCCACATCCTCCCACCCCACCGCTGCGCACACAGCCTGCACTGCTCACTAAAAGCACCGCCAGCGCCTCTGGTGTTTTCTGAAGGACAGCAGATAAACCTCAAGGCCTGGTTAATGTTGTCGCCTTCAGAAAAAAAAATAGGTTTTAATATCAGAGGTTATCGAAGCTGTTTGTGGGTACCCGACAACTGCGCATCTGCTTCCCCACAAACACCACCCAGCAAGCCCAGAAGCAGATAATCCTAAGACACCTCCAAGCTGACTCCTCATTAGTTCCCAATTTCTTTCCTCTGAAGATAAATTAATCTCCTATTAATTAGAGGAACATTCCAATTCCTGAGTCTATTGAGAATCAGGCTGCGCTGGTAATTAATTCTCCAAGTTACTCCGCTGACGTTAAACCCTGGCGGGGGACCCTGCCCGAGAAACCCGTGGATGCTTTTGGGCTGCGCTGGCACTGACGTCTCCCATAGGTAGACCACGCTTCCCGGCACCGAGAAACACGACACGGGGGATTTGGGGAACGAGATCAGCGGGCGCCAGACAGTTATTCCCAGCATTCGGGAGGGCTGCGGCTCCTTCTCCCTCCCCGTCCTTCGCGCCTCCTGGGCTGCGAGATCCCCAAAGCGACACTCACTTTGCGGTACTGAGGTACTTGGTCGTTCCCAACCCAAACAAACTGCCTCTGCCCACACGATGCTGAGCAGTACGAACAGAAACTTTTATTTCCCACTTTTTGGGCCAACTACAAACACCTCAAGCAAATATTCAGCCAAAGTTTTACAAAAATCCCTTTGGGCTGCAACCCATCCTCACAGCCCTGACAGCAAAAATCCCAGGTATCCTCACGGGTTTCGCCCCGGCCCCAGCTCCTGTGCACCAACCCCCCGTTTATTCATCCTCCGATCACAGGAGCAGTGAGCGGAGCCGAGATCACAGCGTCACACTCCGAAATATCTCCCCTGACTTCACTGTACTTCGATCCCATTTAGCAACTCAAAGCGATACCAGCCAGAACCTGTAAACGCGCTGCCTTTGCTGGGGGACGACGTCCAAGGCGGGCAGCCCTCTGCCACTCACCCACACACAACAGAAATAAGGGGTTTTCTTCGCAGACCTCAGGTGAACGGTACTCACCAAGCGCCGCAACAACCCCCAGCCCCACAGGCAAGGGACAAAGTTCAGCCAGAGGCGTTTGGCTGCTCACACCCTCTCCAGGAAATGGGATGATCGGGGGGGTTTCCCTTTCTGGTGGCCAGTCAAACAGTTTGTCTCCAGGGATTCTGGCTAGAAATCAGCGACTAATTCAGCAGACACTCAAATTCTGGTGAGCGGAGGAATAAGCCATCAATCCAGCTCCGATTCAGGGCACTCTGAGGATCACCCGTGACCCTAGGGACAGGGCTTCCGCTCGGTTTTGAAGCCCAACTTCCCTCCTGACGTTTAGTTACTAGTTTAACTGAGTAGATGGACTCGGGTGCACAAACAGACCTTTTGCCTGTGGTTTCCTAAAGCCACGCAGAAGGAAAACGATCCACAACGGAGCCGTATCAGCATTCACTAACCCAGACTGGGGCTTTGAAGCCCAGTGCTTTGATCCTTACTCGTAAATTCAACACCTCGTTCATTCCTCACATGCTGCTTTTCCATCTGTAACTCCCGGATGAGCAAACACTCCCCCCCCATCATCTCCCAACTGCTTTGAGGATTTCGGCAGTGATTAGAGGAGACAGATCTCAAGGCCCCACGGAGTTCTGCAGGACTCCTGGGGTGGGTGAAGCTGCCTGAACAGGAGGCATCTGCTCAGCATATGGGCTCGTGGGGTGGCACGTGCCCAGCGAGCTGCTCCTGTTGCTGGCAAGCAACTCCCGTGACACAAACACTAAAAGACAAACAGAAGCCACATTAAAGACACCCCACCCCCCACCAAAAAAAAAAAAGGCTTGAGGATTTGTTTTACAGCTACTGGACTAAGGAAACCAAAGTGGGTTTTGGGGGGTTTCCCCTCCACCTGTTGAGATCGTAGTGCTGCCCGATGTGGGAGGCAGATGTGCAGGAGGTAAATGAGGGGACGTTACAAGCAGGAACTGCCTTTGGTTGAGAACCACCTTCTTTAAGACCTCAAGTTTGCAGCCTAACACCAAAAACTACAGGCACAAAAGGACCAGCTCTGAAAATCTGATGAGTTCCTGTCCTAGGGAACACCTTCGGGGGGAACACGGGAAAATTACACACCGGAAGGAGGCACCGTATCCCAGAAACCCACCACGGAGCTTCGCTGCTGTTCCCTCAGAGGCGTGCTGGAGGGTCTAAAGAAATAACCACACTGGTTCTCAGCTGGGATTAAGGGAAGAGGCTGTTTCAAGCTGCTCCTCAGGGTCTCCTGTGTTTTATTGCATATTCCTCTCGAGCGCTGACAGCGACTGCCACGTCGCGTGCCTTCCTGCAGGGACCCATCTCGTGCCTCCTCAGACCCAGATAAGACAGATAAGATAAAGGTGGAAAAAGAAAACAGAAGGAATTCCTCAAGACAAAAAAAACCCTGCGATGACCATCCCAGGCCAGCCCAGATGCTTTTCCTGCACGGTTCACACCCTCAGGAGGAGGCCCATGGCGCTCGTGCACTTCCCAGGCTCCCCTGCCCAATGACTACAGCAGGGTTTGAGGCACACAGACAGCAGACGCACCTGAAATCCCTTTCAACTGCCCACAAGCGAGTCAGTCACGCTGTCTGCTCCCTTCCTGCCCTCTCTTCCTCTTTTCTCAACCTGCCGACCTCCAGTACCTCCGATTTCAGCAGCAGCACAGACAGCCTGTGGTCCCTGACGGCACCAGCTCCCTTTTGGACCCCCAACAAACGAGGCTGGGCTCTCCCCTGCTCCATCCTGCTTCGCTTTGTGCTTCCTGCGGCCGCCAGCAGCAGCAGATGATCTCCTTCCTGCCGGGCAGGGCTCGAAAATGACCTTCCTAAACCACGATGGATGCCAGAAGGCAGCTCCTGCCTCTTCTCTTAGGTAAGAAGAGCTCCTGCCGCAGACAGCTTGCTTTTCTTGGTGCTCCAACTGCTTTTGCAGACATCCAAAGCCCCAACAACTGCAAAAGCAGCTGCAAGGGTGGCAGCAGCTCCTCAAATCTCTCTGCTCAGCAGCACAAGCACCACCGAGCTTAGGAACACAAATTCTCAGCAGTTTGGACTGGAAAAGGACGTGAGAAAGAACAGGTGGCAGATTTTTCCATCTAAGGGCTTTAAAACAGCACCTAAAAGGTACAAGCTGAAAGGACAAAGAGGAAAGACAACCGACGGCCAGGCTTTGAGCTGCCCTACAATTTTAAACCATTACTCAAGGCCACAGCTATCACCAGCTCCTGAGACACCACGCTATGTCCCTTCATGGAATGATTTAACGAGAGCCAGAATTAACTCCAGCACAAGGCTTCCCATGACCACGGTGTCACGGCACCAATAAGAGCAGAGCGAGAGGGCAAGCGCTTCACTGACGCTGCCGGCCTGCCACTGGCATCCCTCAGGCTGCTTGCTGAGGGCATTGAGTTACAGGCATTATTTTGCCACCCTCCTTCTGGCCAGCCGTAACCCAACCTCCTGACCAAAGCTGAATTCACTCTTCTCACCAAGTCACTGCCACAGAGTCCTTCTGCCCTCCAACCACGAACAAGCCCACTGAGCATGTTAGAATCGGAGCTCTCCTAGCAGAGACGGTTTCCTCTCTCTTGTCGTGCTGTTTGTCACTACGCCGCACATCACCCGCCCACACTCCTGCTAAAATAGTGATTTTTATTTTGCAAGCACAATGCACGCAGAAGCGTTTGAAGTCTCTCAGCGTGAGAGACGTGATGAAAACTCCAGCGATCAAGCTGACTATTAAAAGCAGGCGAGAACTTCAGCTGCAGTGCTGGAAACTGCACTAGGCCACGCTAAGACTCCCCCACGTTTTGTCCTAATGAAGAAGCACGTTCATCTCCAGCGAGGGGGAGAAAGGACTCTCGATG
>NW_010420917.1:0-378 GCF_000710305.1 Buceros rhinoceros silvestris
CTCGAATGCCACCACCGAGCTGTGTCTTGCTGCCCGAGGAAGCTGCTGAGAGCTCTAGGCAGGAGTGAACCGCGTGTATCGCTGCAGGCTGTGGTGCTGCCATGACATCGTCGGTGTCCCCGGGCTGGAGATGTGCCCAGGGGACCTGCCGTGCAGACGGCACAGTGCTGGCCTTGCCACGAGGAGACCCAGAGCTGGTGCTGGGCAGCCGGGAAGCTCCTGGCTCAGTTTAGCTCCTGGGTTCATCCATTTTAATCAATTTTCTTGGCCCGCTTGTGACTTTGGGTTGACTCCAGGGGTCCTTGTGTCCAGCTGGTGATGGCAGGAGCCGTTCCCTCTGCACCACCTGTCCCAGACGGGGGCTGAGGGGGGGTGGGG